>NW_009592940.1:36606-60965 GCF_000690535.1 Cariama cristata | reverse complement strand
AGATGCTGTATGAGATGGTCTACAGAGACATCTTCCAGCCACCGTTTTTCTGTGACTGCTAGCGTTTAACCACGGTAGTGGTGAGGCTGCCGGTGGGCGGTTTGCATTTTTTTTTTAGCGGCGGGGACAGGAGAGCTGTCCCTCGGCAGGAGAGGCGGCCTCCCTCCAGTGGCTGTATGTTGAGCCTGCCGGTGCAGATGCTGGGTGTGCAGTGGAGGAGGAAGAGGATGGGAAGGAGGAGCTGGAGTGCACTGCTGGAGGCCAGGAGTGATGCCTGGTTCCTCGTGTTGTCATTCCTTGGCCCTGTTTCCCTGGGCAGTTTGGGTCAGCTTGAGAGACTGAGGAGAGCTCTCAAGCAAGCTGCCGCTGCTTAGCCATCGCTTGCTTTTTTGTCTTGGCAGTTGATTTTTCTGTTTTGGTCACCCTGCCTCACTTCTGAGAAAAGATCCTTTCTGGAGCTGCTGTTCTCCTGTGCTGAACTGTCAACGCCGGTGCTTGTTGGGGGCCGTGGTTAAGGAGGTAGCGGTGCTGTGCATGAGGGTCCCTTTTTCAGGGAAAGGAAGACTCACCCTCAATGGAGTGGGATTAGGCTAGGGAACATTTAAACTGGACCTGCACAAGTCCATGGCTCTGTTGCAATGCAGCCACAGGTGCTGAGAGAGCTGTCTGATGTTGCTGTAAGACCACTCTCCATTACCTTGGAAAGGTCACAGTGGTTTTGTGGAAGCATCCTGAGGACTGGAAGAAATCAACTATCACCCTTACCTTCAGGAAGGGTGGGAAGGAGGATCTGAGGAACCGCAAGCTGATCAGCCTGACCTGGATCTCTGGGAAGGTGATTGAGCAACTAATCCTGGAAACCATTTTTAAACATATTAAGCAGTGGGAGTAGTCACTACAGACCTATAAAGGGAAATCATGCTTAACCAACGTGTTAGCTTTCTAAGATGAGTCAGCTAGCTGGGTGGATAAGGGAAGAGCATTGGATGTTGGTTTTATTTACTTTAGTAAGTAAGGCTTTTTGACACTGTTTCCCTTAAAAGTCTCATAGACAAATGGATGAAGTACAGACTAGCTAAGTGGAGAGAGAGGTGGACTGCAAACTGCCTGTACTGCTGCGCTCAAGGGGTTGCCTACAGAAGTACGAAGTCCAGCTGTAGGCCAGTCACCAGTGGAGTACTCTTGCAAGTTGATACCGAGCCAATATTGTTTAGTCTCTTCACTGATGTCCTAGATGATGGGACAGAGTACACCTCAGCAGGTTTGCAGAGGACACAACATTGGGAGGAGTGGTTGATGGACCAGATGGGTATGCTGCCATTCGGAGGGAACTCAACAGGCTGGAGAAATGGGCCACCAGGAACCTCATAGAGTTCAACACAGTAAAATGCCAAGCCCTGCACCTGGACAGGAATAACCCAGGCAGGGGTCTGACTGGCTGGAAAGCCAGTCCTTGCTCCTTGGCAGAGACACCCTGGGGGTCCTGGTGGACATCAAGTTGACCATAAGGCAGCAACATGCCTCTACAGCAAAGGTGGTCAACAGCATCCTGGGCTGCAGTAGTAACAGCATTACCAGCAAGTTGACAGAGATGATTATTTCCCTCTACTTAGCCTTGCTGAGACATCATCAGGAGAGCTGTGCCCAGTCCTGGGCTATTCAATACAAGACAGACATGGATTGTTCATGCTGTGGTTGTACTGGAGCGAATGCAAGGAGGGCCCGTGAAGATGATGATGGGACTGAAGCATCTCTCATATAAGGAGAGGATGAGAGAGCTGAGATGTTCATGCTAGAGAATGAAAGATGGGGTGGGTAATTTATCCATGTTTATAAGTAATTAATGGGAGGGTGTAAAGGTGAACAGACAAAGGACAATGGGCACAACCTGAAACACAGTAAATTACATTTAAATCAGGGAAAAACACTTTTCTACTGTGAGACTGGAACAAGTTGTCCAGGGAGGGCTGTGAAGTCTTCATCCTCAGAGATATTAAAAATCCAACTGCACATGACCCTGAACAAACTGCTCTGATTGACCCTGCTTGAGCAGGGTGTCGGCCTAGACAATCTCCATACCATCTCTACCCTCAGCCATGCTGTGACTCTCTCAAGGGAAGCCTGTACAAGGGATGCTTGCACAAAGAAAGAAAGAGCGAGACAAACAGAATAAATAAGATCAGAGAATCATAGTCTGGGTTGGAAGGGACCTTCAGAGATCATCCAGTCCAAGACCCCTGCCATGGCCATTGACATCTTTCACTAGATCACGTTGCTCAAAGTCCCATCCAACCTGACCTTGAACACTTTCAGGGATGGGGCATCCACAGCTTCTCTGGGCAACCTGTTCCAGTGCCTTACCACCCCCATTGTAAAAAATTTCTTTCTTATGTCCAATTTAAATCTACCATCTTTCAGTTTAAAACTATTGCCCCTGGTCCTGTCGCTACAGGCCCTTGTAAAAAGTCTGTCTACAACTTTCTTATAAGCCTCCCTTAAGTATTGAATGGCTGCAATCAGGTCTCCCCGGAGCCTTCTCTTCTCCAGGCTGAACCACCCCAACTCTCTCAGCCTGTCTTCACAAAGGGGGTGCTTCAGCCCTCTGATCATTTCTGTGGTCCTCCTCTGGACTCGCTCCAACAGGTCCATGTACTTCTCCTGTTGGGGGTGCAACAGCTGAAGGCAATTCTGCAGGAGGGGTGGGTCTCACCAGAGCAGAGTAGAGAGGGAGAATCCCCTCCCTTGACCTGCTGGTCACGCTGTTTTTGATGCAGCTCAGGATACGGTTGGCTTTCTGGGCTGCAAGCGCATGTTGTTGGGTCACATCCAATTCTCATCCACCAGTACCCCAAGCCCTCCTCCACAGGGCTGCTCTGAATTCCTTGATCCCCGAGTCTATATTGATACTGGGGATTACCCTGACCCATGTACAGGACCTTGCACTTGGCCTTGTGAACCTCATGAGGGTCAACATGGGCCCAACTCCTTAATCTTGTCAGGGTCCCTCTAGATCATTCCTCTAACAAATCAACTGCATCACTCAGTTTGGTGTCATCCACAACCTTACTGAGGGTTCACTCAATCCTATTACCTGTCATTACTGAAGATAATAAACAGCACTGGTCTCAGTATGAAACCTTGAGGGACATCACTTGTTCCTGGTTTCCACTTGGACATTGATGTGAAAGCACAAAGGGTTTAAATAGGAAGCAAAAGAACTAAAATCCTAAATGAATGTCAAATTGAAGAAGAAAAAGTTATTGCCTTTCTAAATGGTATCCACAACGTGACAGATCTTTGGGCTTCTGGTTTTCAGGTTTAGTTCTGGCTCCTGTCAAGAAGAATGAACTTTCGAAGCACAGCTCTAACTTCTTTCCTATATGACTATTCCTCAAGTACTCTTCTGAGAGTAGTCAGCTGAAACCTTTACTACATCTGTTTAAGAAAAATAATCACACAATTTCCACATACAGTGAACACTCTTTACAGCAATGGAGAGTGAATCATTCTACTGGAGAAGTGAGCTTTGGATATACATGATATGATACATCAGGACTTCTCAAGTATTTTTCTTAACATGAAAAGCAGTATTACCAGGTGGATTTGGCTTTTCAAGTTTCCAGTTATCAAGTTAGCTGTGTCTGTTGTCAATTTTTTTTTTGTCATAATATAAGGAACATTTAAATCTCATCAGTTCTCACTTTTGAAGTATCCTTGAAACTCTACTGCCATTGCATTGAGACTATAGCACACGTTAGATCCACTCTTTCAAGCCCTGCCGGATTTAAGTGAGAAAAAGCAAAATTATTTTAGAATAGATTTCTGTCAGAGTGATCTCCATGGTGACTTTAGCACAGACAAATTTTAACCGAAAGACACATTGTGTCCTAGGTGACCTTCTCTAGGTCTAACACAACTTGAGAAAACACAGCAAGCACTGGTTACTGACAGCATAGCCGATGTTCTGAGTATGAACTTTCATAACGTTATCAAAATCTTTACTGTTTTCTCTAGCAATCCAGAGGGTAGACAACCATCTGAGAATAAAAACATTCATCCAAATTTTAGTACTTGTTTTCACTTGAACTGTCTTTGTAGTCTGCTCTTGTTAAATACTAGCCAGCCTGTGAGAATCCTTGGCAATTTTAACTGGAGATTTTTTTATGAGCTCTCTACTGCTTAAGACCAGTCAAATGTTGAAAAAAGTTGGCTTGATTCTTAGAATAAACTGGTTTGCAAGGAGGAGTTTAGATCTATAGGCCAGTAGTAATGTCCTAAACTCAAGTATGTTCCTTAGCTAAATACACAGTATGTGCAGTGCTGCTTTCCTTATGGCAATCTGGTTATCCATTATACAAAACAAGTTCAATTTAACAGTGAAAAATCATGTTTAACTTTGTCACTCTCTTCCTCACAGGGTCACTTCTACTGCAACCTGATTAAAGATGGCACATGAGCTTCTGCGGACACAATAACAAAAGAACAAACAACTACTAACTTGACCCCAATTAGTCATCCAGAAAAACACTTCCCAACTCATTCAGGTGTACATCTACAACATGAAAGTTAAGGGGTGTCTTATGCCAGTCTGATTTGTCTAACCAGCCTTGGAAAGAAGCTCAACTGTAATCACTTTTAAAGTTAGATACAGCTCTTTCTCCCTCCTGTTCCAATTTTTAAATATTAGAAAATGATCCAATTATAGAAGTGCAGGCTACATACCACTACTTAGTATTAAAAAAATCTTGCTAACATGCATCAGATACACAAAACAAATTTTGATATTTAAAGGAGTTACTGTCTGTTTTATAATACTGACATTTCACTGCCGAACATCTTTTTCCCGTTGGATCAGACTACAGAGTATCAGGACTTTCTCCTGAAAAACACATTAATTTTTTTCTTATCATGGGATACTGAGTTGAAAAAATCCTGTTCTTCATGCTTGTGCTTTTCAAGGGGAAAACAACTACAAAAAGGTCAACTCCAGGCATAATTTACCAAACTATGGACTTTTATTTCAGCGGCTAAGATACCAAGTTTTCCTAGGAAAAGGATAAACAGCATTTGATGAGTCCAAAGTTCATGTCCTTTGACTTCCAAATCCCACAGACAGGACATAGCTTCTGAAAAGACTTATGTGCAGTCTGTGGCAAAGATAGGAAAATGATGTAGTCCTGAATGGTTTTGCCGCTGAAGAAAGCCCAGAGCCTACACCAAACATATTGGTGGAATTCACTCGTAAACTAAATTCCAGCAACATTGCTTACCAAGAACCATTCTCTCCAACAAAACTTGCGCTATTCACACACTTTCTGCTCTCCTTCTCTAGTCACTGCTACTTCAAATTACAACAGTGTGGACTGGCAAATTTTGGTTTCTTTCAGCATTACCATTCACAGCCTACAAGGCAGCAATAAAGCAGGTAAGAATTGTGTATTTTTTCTTTTATTGGTCTTGAAGAGAGTCTTTCAGAATCCCAGATTCATCTTTTCTCCAGCTCTTCCTCTTCCAGGAGAGCCATTTGCAGGTGTGTCACTTGCCTGAGGTTGTTTTCATGAGCAGCTCAAATTCCCTTAGCTTCAAGAGAGTTTTGAAGCACAAAGCTGTGTTAATAGCCATTCTCCCATACTGCTAGCCACCTCTTCACCCTTCTCCTCCAGGGTGGTTTTTGGAACTTTTCCAAGTATCTGCCATATGTATCACCACTTGATCTGGTTTCACCTGCTTCTCCCTCTAGCCTTAGGGCTCCAAATCCATTTAAATCATGTTTCAGAGGAACATGTGACATGCTTAGTTACCTATAAGTGGTTTTAGCAGAGTACAACGACCCTTTTATGAAGGCTCAACATTTTTGTAAGTATCTTTAAGGGGAAAAATCCCTCAAATCCACACAAGCTGTCTTTGCTTCTACTAAAACACTTTGTTCCTGCTTGCAGAATTACAATGAAGGTCTCCTCCATGCTGTCAGGTGGTTTAAGACAAGACATAAACAAGCACTAAGCAATGACATGGGTCTATTTAATACAAGAACATTTTGTCTCCCTTACCCAGCAGGTGAACAGCTACCTGAGCAAAGCACTGCCTGGCAAAAGGAGGGCTGTGGAAGTACATGCTGTGAAAAATATGTTTGCTGACAGCACCACAGCCCTCATTTCTCTCCTCAGACAGATTCCTCTAAAATCTCCTTCAGAGAGGGTTTTCTCTTGATGGCTGCATTTTGTCCTGCGAAGACGGGCACATGCTGCATTGGACAGTTCATGTGTAGCCAGTGAGTGTTGAGAGACACTCATGAGGCAGAGAGACTCCCAGGTCAGCACGATGCCCTTTGCTCTTCATGCATCCCTGTCTGACAAATGAGTTGCTTGCACACACACACAGCCAGAAAGTCTGTTGAGCCCTCAATATACCTCCTGAAATGTGTCTGTACACATTTCCAGTGGGCTGCTATGGAGAAACCGTACCCAAGCACCAAAACTAGTAGGATGTTAAAGCACAGAGAATGCATAATCACAGAAATAACCCAAAAAGCATGGATCTCCATGTCATCCTTAAGAACCTCCAGTTAAATTTTTAATCTGATAAGCCTTGTCATAAGGACCCCTAAGGCAGGGAATAAATTAACACTAGCTAATAACATTTGTGAATATCTCTCCATAGCCTTCTGGCAATGATGCGACAGAACTACAGGAAGATTATTTCAATCTTATTTCTTGGAGAGATTTTCCATAAAACCTCTTTACATCTTCAGGAAGTCATTCAGAAGGGGTGCTTGCCTTCCCTGAAACAGATATCTATAGCAGTCAACATTTTGACTACCAACTCGTATGAGACATCAGCGATGAGGGTAGAAGGGATTCACGGCACAAGAAAGGGACAAGTAAAAACTGATATGGAACCATGCCAAAGAGGCAGCAACACTGGGGAGTAACTGTTGTGTTCAGGGAAGGAGGGGAACTGGAAGAGACAAGTTGGTGAGAGCACAAAATACAACTTGGCAAGAAGTGAGAACAACAGTGTGCAATATCAAGTGTCAGAAAAGGTAGATGAAGGGGGTTGAGGGAAGGAGAAGAAAGGAAGATATGCGTAATGGGGAAACTGAAGGGAAGAAAAGTAATTTTGCAGAACACTCATTTTTCCTTTCCCAGTAGTTACAGGCAACTCAGCCAAGAAAAGGAAATACATAACCTCTTCTAGCACTTAAGCCACTAGTACACAACACAGTTGAGCATAATCCTCTTTTTCAAAATATCTTCAAATGCAGATGAAGCAAACTATGCTGGGGGAAAAACGTTTTCAGTGTGATACCCAGTATAGCAATTCAGCTGGTGAATGAGTGTCTCTTGAAGTACCACTAAACAGAAGGTTCAGTGAGGAAGATGATGTGGAAAGATGTTGTGTGAGGACAGATGTTGAGGACATAGAGAAGTAATATCCCTCAACCACTATCTATGATTAATAAGCTTTACAATAAATAAAAGCTGTCTAGGCCTCACTATACAGTAGGCAAGTACCCTCAACTTTTATCATAGAACTATAGAATAGTTTGGGTTGGAAGGGACTTTTAAGAATCACCCAGTTCAATCCCCTTGCAACAAGCAGGGACATCTTCAACCAGATCAGGTTGCTCAAGAGCCCCGTCGAGCCTGACTTTGTATGTTTCCAGGGGCGGGGCATCTACCACCTTGCTCGGCAACCTCTTCCACTGTTTCACCACCCTCATTGTAAAAAATTTCTTTCTTATATCTGGTCTAAATCTACCCTCTTTTAGTTTAAAACCGTTACCCCTTGTCCTCTTGCAATAGACCTTGCTAAAAAGTCCGTCCCCATCGTTCTTATAAGCCTCCTTTAAGTAGCAAAAGGCCGCAATAAAGTCTTCCCAGAGCCTTCTCTTCTCCAGGCTGAACAACCCCAACTCTCTCAGCCTGTCTTCCTAGCAGAGGAGCTCCAGCCCTCTGATCAGCTTCGTGGCCTCCTCTGGACTCGCTCCAACAGGTCCATGTCCTTCTTGTGTTGGGGGCCCTAGAGCTGAAGGCACTACTGCGGGGGGGGGCCTCACCAGAGTGGAATAGAGGGGCAGAATCCCCTCCCTTGACCTGCTGGTCACGCTGCTTTTAATGCAGCCCAGGATACGGTTGGCTTTCTGGGCTGCAGTCACATATTGCCAGCTCATGTCCAGCTTTTTGTCTACCAGCATCCCCAATTCCTTCTTCATGGGGCTATTCTTGATCACATCATCCCCAGCCTGTATTGATACCTAGGGTTGCCCCAACCCAGGTGCAGAACTTTGCACTTGACCTTGCTGAAGTTCACGAGGTTCACATAGCCAACTACCTCAGGACTCTGGGATGCATGTCATTGGGTCCCATAGACTTACGTACATTTAGGCTCCTCAGGTGGTCTCGAACTTGATCTTCACTTACAGTGGGAGGAATTTTGCCCCCCTGGTCCCTGTCATGTGGTCCACTGACTTGGGAGGTGTGAGGAGCGACACTGCCAGTGAAGACTGAGGCAAAAAACTTGTTAAGTACCTCAGCTTCCTCATTTGTTGTTACCAGCTTGCCAGTTTTGCTCATCAGAGGGGGTATGTTTTCTTTAACCTTCCTTTTCTTTTCTGGTTGACATACCTAAAGAAACCCTTCTTATAATTCTTTGCCTCAATCAATAATTTATTGATTCCTGGCAAGAAATTAGGGCAGAATCTTATGTCTTTTCACGTTCATGTTCCCAGATCCCTGCAGACTGACACACAAGTGAGAGCTCTTAACTCATTTTTTATTTCAGGAATTACTGAGATAGCTCCTCTGGGATTAATTTGTTGCATACGTACAACAAATCAACTTTTTTTTTTCCCCTCTACTAAGTCTTCATATTACCAGAAAATAGCAGCAATGACTTTCAAAAGTTTGCCTTTGACTTCTTAAGCTTGACAGATTGTATCTGTGGTTACATCATAGCCGAGATCAATGAATTCCGTCTCCAGGAAAACAAGAATAATCTGTTCTGGTTGAAACTTTGTTCAGCATCACATGTCAAAAAGGACAGACAATGCACACCCCTGAGAGGCACCCCAAAGAGCACTTTTAACCCTCTTCTTTAACTCCACTCCCAGCAATCTGAGGTCTGTCAATACAGAGCAGTTTTATCAGTTATATATTCCCAGAATGACCAAGAATTATTTTAGCACCAAAATGGACTTTGAAGCTCACCTCTTTCCCCAGACAATACAACTAACTACACTAATGAGAGTATCCACATGATGTCCATCCTACTATCCCTGTAACATTCAGTTCTCTTCAAGTTAATTGTGTAGACAAGTGCTTAAAAGCAGGCTCATGTTCTCAGGCACAATTATTTATGGACCTTTTCCAAACCTGCTCTGTACATCTGTTAAATCTATCATCTCAGAAAGTGTAGGGTTGTTTTTATGGTCATTTTATGCTTTTGGTTTCAGTATCTTGGTAGGTCAAGTTTCATGGTTGACTTAATATATTTAAGCTCCTAAAAGTAAGATGGTTGATTTCATCTTCTGAAAAGTAAGAGTTTGGCTAATACCAATGCCAGAAAACTCCACACACATAAGAATTTAACCACATAAGAAGCAACCAGGCTGGTTCAATCCCGATGCACAGGAGTACATACACTTTTACTGCAACAGGCCCAAGTAAAGAAGAAAAAAAATTCACTTGGTGTCTTCACTAAGATTTGGATCTAGCTATCTTAAAAGAACAAGGCTTTGAAAAGATATGCTGTCTGCTCTTTAAATTGGTTGCTTATCTATGGATTATTAACACCATGCTTTCTTTTTTCAATTACCAAGTTGAGATAAATGATCTATTTGTCAGAGTAACGAACAGATTGTCACTTATGCCAATCTACCCGTGGAAAATAGTGATGAGATATTTGTAAGACCCTGGATAAACGTGTTGGACCAAAACTCTGGACCCCAAATTGATACCCAGCATTAGAAAAATAGCCATTTAATATTTTTTCATAAGGCAAAGCAAGTTAAGATTATATGAATAAGGACTGGAATGGGTGACTATTCACCACTTACTAAAATTCTGCTTACTTGAATCTGTTGAAATTTGGACATCTTTTGCTGATCCCTGTGTTGACCCATCAACATCATCATCTTCATCTGTGAAAACAGAAACATTTAAGAAAGGATTCGTGTTAATTCAAACTGGGAGAGGGGAAGTGTTTGTCATTTAGGGATGGCTTCCATCAGAGAAGCTAACACAAAAGAATCCAGTCAGAAAAGTACACTTTCTTCTTTTGTCTATTTGATGAAAATAATCCATATTATAAAAACAGCACTAAAAAACCAAAACCTGCATTGTCACATAACTACACTGAAGGCATACCTGAAATCCTTCTACTATTAGCTTTAATATTGCAACTACTGCATTTCATCCCCTTCCCAAGCTGTAATGTTTGCCTACAACTGAAGCATATATGGTTTCCATTAAGTTTTAAATCACCAAATCAGTCCAGGAATGGCAGTAACAGCTTTCCAGTCAGAAGTATGGGTATTATATAAATAATTTCCATAACTGAAAAACAGATTTGCTGACACCTAAGAGAAAGAAATTACTGCACTCCAGAAGAGGACTTTGACAGCTGCTCATCGCTCTCGCTTAAAGCTAGAAGCTAATATGTCAGATAATAACACAGCCTGTAAAATCACATATAAAATACTTAGAAAAGATTAAAATAAAAGCTACTAACATTTATGTTTGCTTCTGTGAAGATAACATCCTGACTGCATTCTCATTCCTGACACTCGGGTCCATACAGCAAGACTGGTGCAAATCCAAACGTGATAAATTTTTCTTCTCTAAGGCTAGCAGTAGTGTGCAACATAAGCCAACCCAGTCTGCTGATCGTACAACGGCATTCATACTCCCAGCTATTGAAACTCCCAGTCTTTGCTGGGATGCAGACAAAGCTCCCAAAAGATAGAAGCCAGGCAATACTTTATAAAAACTATGCCTTGCAGTTGAGGGAGAAAGCAGGAAATCAAAGTGCAAAACAATGGCGGGGGGCCGGGGCGGGGAGAGGGGCAGAAAAATCAGTAAAGACACATCTTCAGAGAAAAAGAGATACTAGGGAAGTCAAAACCCTAACGCAGGAAAACCTTCCAAGAAGCAGAATCATGTCAAGAGGGGTACTTAGCAGGAGTCCCAAACTAGAGACCACGTAAATACCTGAATATTTGGATAATGCTTCAACTAACTACAAGAAAGACCAGCAATAATGTTTCTGGGTTGGGGTTTTTAAAATGCAAAAGAAGAGTTGAAATACTTTCCTTGTTATAGTTGACAGACAAACAGATTAAGTTTCAAATTGGAGAGAAATTTAGACAACATGGTCTTGAAAGACCCTGAAATAAATGGAAGCTGAATATCTTCTTGAGTTTCACTTCAGACAAAATTAAATTAAAAAAAGAATAAATACATACAACAATAAGAAATGAAAGAATTCTTGATTGCTCCCAACTCTCCCCTTTTTCTAAGTTTAGATGAGAAGACGCTGACATCTTTCTTTTATTACTCTTTCTCTCTCAGTCTGGATAGTAGAGCAATCTACACTAACAGAATCTTACACTATTCCAATGAAGTTCAGTGACTTCCTTTGAAATACGCTAAGACAGAAGTCAGCTGGAGGAAGGGGAGATAACTGCCCTACCATTGCATCCCCTGGTAGCCCAAGAGTTTTGAAAAGCTACTTTCAGCACGGAGATGTTCATTGAATGTTGGCTATGAAGCTTAGCATTTACTCAGTCGCAAAAGCTAATCCAGAAAAATGCTCCAGGATGGTGCGCTCATCCTCTGTCTAGGGCAAGTCATCTGGCACTTCCCAACCATCAGGTTAGGAAGAACTCTGCCTGCAGCAGTTAACTCATCCAGGTGTCTGCCAAGACTTCTTTGGTACCATAGACTGGTCTTCTCACAATCCAAGAGATGTCTTTCATCAGCTGTGGCAACAGAAGAGCAACCTCTGTGCATGCTGCGGTGTGAGGACTTCTGAACAAGTGTGCTTGCAGGATGATCCCACAGAAGTGAGCACAGAAGTGCTAATTATCCTTCAACAAAGCTGAAATGCTCCTTGCTCCCCAGAAACACCTCTAACGTGCACACAATCTTTAACGAGATCTGCCAAGCAGAGCCTACACCTCCCCTCTGGAAAAGCAGTAGGAATTCCCAGGGCAGCTGTCCCGACCTGCCCCGTGGTCAGAGGAGCTTCAAACATGTCCTGAAAAGTGTCAGGGAGCTGCTGGACCCGTGATGCATCTTTGTAAGTTCCAGCACATGCCAGGAGCTAGTGGGTTTTTAAAAGAAAATGCAGGTCTGTTCTGTGAACTTGGGTAACAAGAAGGACTACCAGGCCACAGCACTGAGCTCCCTCCACAAAGGACAATGTGAGAATTAGTTTAAGGTAATTCCCAGCTCTGCCTTTAAGGAAAGATCTGCATAGTGATGGTATTCAGTGCCTTTGGCAGGGACCTGCAGACAGTTGATCTCCAACAGATGACTGACAGCAGCAAAACTCCAACAACAGGTCTTAAAGCGAGCCTCAACAGGGTGTGAACAGTGTAACAAGGAGACACGGGTGAAGGCACCGGACTTGAACCTGAACAGCAGGGACCTAAGTGCTGAAATAAACGTCACATACCATCATCTGCTAAGAAAAAACAAGACAAAATGCCTTTTGTACAGCAGACTGCAAGGCAGGCAGCGCACCACAAATATTATTGTCCATGCCTTGTGCTGAGCCACAACCATGGCCCATTGACCATGAAAAAAACAAGATGTCAAGTGCTGGGAGCAGCCATCAAGTTCAGAGGTATGCCTGGGACCGCCAGCAGGAGGAAAGGGGAGTCTACCCACGGCTCGGGCCCTGCTCCTCTGGGTGTCAGCAGCCCCTCCACCCTGGGAGGCCACTGCCCATAATACAACAGGGAGCTGAGCCCAAGGTGCAGAAATTCTCACAGACCCACAGAAATGAGATCCGGTTTTAGAAAACAGATTTTTCAGAGCATTCCTATATCTTATCTGGGTGTATGCAGGCTGAGCACTACAAAAACACATTCTGGCTTTCCAAATGAGGTGGATTTTCTTCGGCTTTTTTCATACAACATTAGACATGGTCCAAATGAAGTTACTGAGTATTTCCCCTTCCCTATGCATCTGTTTCTGACCACCAGCTAATGACTGGTCTGCACTGCGTTCTCTCAATTCAAAGTACAAGACATACATTTTAATTAAAGGAATGCAAAAAACATTATTACGTCAAAAAAACTTGAATATGCATAACACAAACTCATATGCTTAGCATGTAGCCTAAGTCCTGAAACAGAAAACCTTCTCTTCCATCATGTAAAATAATGAAGGAATAGACTAGAAGGTCCAGCTATAACCTTGGACTCTTTCACCCAAGGTGCTCCATGTTCAATTTTTACTTAGAGGTGATTTAAAAATTAAAAGAGGAAAAAGTTTTAAGTCTGACATATTAAAGGAATGCACCGTTTAAAAGACAAACTTAGTTAACGTCAGAAAACTCACACCCAAAGAGGCTATTTAAAAGGTTTGTGATTAACTTCTGTTAATAATAATAGAACTTTATCTTCACTTAAGCCTTTGGAACACTTGTAGAATACTTGACAATACACCTGAATAAAGGTTCATAATGAGTCTTCCAGCAAAACCAAGCTCATCCAGATTATTTATTTCTGGTATTTCTTATGTTGGAAGCATTAAAAACTCCATGACTTTCAAGTATGTGCTGTACTTCACCTACCAACAAGCAAATTCATTAAAAAGACAAGTAACTCACTGAAAAAAAATACCAACAAAAGCAACATAACCCCCCCTCTCCCCCTTCACACTTTTACGGGTCACTTCAGTGTATCTAGGTTATGTAGATTTCAGGTCATGCAGTTTATGCAGTAGCAGGACTCCTGCTATAGTTTCTGCACACGAGAATGCATGGCTCCTGCTAGTGACCAACTGCCTTCATCAAAACCAAACATACATGTTCAAAGCAGAAAGTTCAAGAACCACCTGTCAGTTGAGAAAAGTGCAGTTGCAAATATTTAACTTCTACAACCTATATTTTGCCTACCTTTTATTAACTTTCCTATTGTTTTCAAGCACCAAAAGAAAGGTTTTATAAGAACATCATAATCAAAATAGAAAATATTTCAGCAGCTTAAAAAAATTCTCTTGTTCCTGAAGAGCTGTTAAATAACCACAGACTCTAGATGGCAGCAGAATATTAACCTGCTAAATACATGATTTCCTTTCAGGACAGAAACATTAAAAGGGCAGACGCTTAATCAGAGGCAAATAAAAATATCTGTACACATGATATTCCACATAAAAACCAACACGTATATTAGCAAGTGTTTGTAGCAATGATAACCCTTATCTGCTAAGCAAATTTTTGGATTTTAGATTTTCACTTTCTGCATGCTTACTATTTAAAGAATAGTTTTCAAATTGCCCTGCATCAGTAAATGGTAGCTTCAGTGTTTTGCATACAGTCTGCATTTAAAAATCTCTATCCTGTCCCAGAAATAGCAAGAACTTATAGTACGGCCACAAAAGCCAGTGAAAATTAGCTGTCATATGCTTCAGTGAATTACAACGCTAAGTTAAACATGCTCATCAATTAGTTGCATTCAACTTCGCAAGTTTTTTACCTGATTCTGTTTGCAAACTTTCTGATATTCGAAAACAATGCAGTTTGCTGAAGTTGCGAGAAAATAATTGCACACAGTTTGGAGGAAGAATCATATTCCTTAATCTTCCAAAAGTACATTCTGGTGTGACAATTACGTAGCAAGCAGCATGAGCCTATAAATAGAAGCATCAATTAAGAACTTAGTGAGACACAAAGAAAGTAAATTTTTTTATAATAAAATACGCACTGGAATTGCAAAACTCAGGCTAGGACATATATAGACGTTTTGTAAATCACTTTCATGACATGCATGACCCATTTTTCACTCTAAATTTTCATTTGTTCTATTCAGGTTTTATATAACCAATAATGGCAAGTCTTAACATGTGAAGAAACTCCAAGTACTACAAATGTGCTCTGTTAAAAACTACAGGTTTTTATACAGCTGTGCGGAGAAGTTTAAAATTTCGGTCATAAACTCTAGATCTTCCAATGTATCTGGACGTTTACTAGGAGAGGTGGGAAAGGTAGGCAGGTTATACTGAATAGCTTGAAAAGAGCAATATCCTCTTACACAGCTGTACCCACTTGCAGATTCAGAGGTAACACTCTTTGGAGTTTTATTCCAAAACAGGACTGGCTAGTTTCTGCCTTTATACTTGTGTGAGATCTTCTGCCATTATTGAAAACATGTACCTTTGTATGTGTGGCCATATGGCATGTTACACTTGTCAGACTGTTCTCAAAGACAGCCCCTCCCACCTCAGAAATTACGAATCTGACTAAAAATATAAACCCCACAATATTTAAAAAAAATATTTGATTTTAAAAATTAAAAATTTTATCCAAATCTTACCTGAAATACTGAATAACCTCAGAGTTTCATTTTAAATTATTATTACATACAGTACCTCATCTTGCATTAGGTGGCAAATTAATGATTTATTACATATACTTTTGAGTTCCCACCCCGCCTGGTGTTACTTTGCACTTTCACAATCTTTCAATAAGAGGCAGCATTAAGTGAATGGACCAACTGTTATCTACACAGCAGACTCTGTATCAGTATGTGAAAAGCTGTGGCTGTCATGAGGATTACTGAAGGGTACCATCATGTTGCACAGGAATTAAACATGCATCACTGTGAACGGAAAAAACCACAGAAACCAATATTGACAGCTTAAAAAAGAAACACAAAAAACCAACCACCACACAGGTTAAGAACTATTCTATACTGAAAGAGGAAGAAGCATATTAGAATGGTAAGTCTCTGACCTTGCAGAATTCATGTGATTTGAAAGAAATTCCAATTTCACACAGAAAAAGCAACTGCAGGCTTCTAAGCTGAAATCGATAATGATTAATCCCTGTTAAATTTTAATTCCATTGGATTTACATAAAGTTTAACTGTGATTTTGAGAATTGCTCATTTTAACGACTAATGGGGGAGGCTTAAAAAATTCAGATTTTCCATTTAACTCATAAATATATATATTTATACAAATAAGTGTATAAATAAAGTGTTTACAAAGTGTATTCAAAGTATATTTATAAAATGTACAAATAAAGTATACTTATATAAAGTGTTTAAATAAGCATGTGCATATATATATATATATATATTTCCAACAAATATACCCAACACCACAACATACCAGGATGCCGCACCATTCACATCTCATGCCAGAGAGCACCTCAGAAGAGCCACAGGTTTTTTTGCACACTTCGCAACGAGCACTTGAAGACAGGTTTCCCTCCCTCCAGTGGTGGTGATAAGTGTCCTGGGGGAGCACATCACGCTTAGTGTTACACAAAACAGATACAGAAGCATCTTCAACCTAACTTTAAAATCAGCAATTCAAACAGCTCTGAGGAAACAGCAACACAGACTAGGCCATTAAGTATCTTCTCACTATAAGTATGAACCTGAACAATCTTACATTTCACCAAAAGAAGTTTATCAAACTCAAAAAAATTACCACATAGAGCTTTTTCTTCACAGTCCACCAAAACCAATATCCTTTTAAAAAAAAGTCCTGAAAGGTCAGTATTATGCATTTATTTTACAGTGAGATGCTGGGCTGTCTTGCCTCAGACAGACTGCAAGAAGCCTGAGGAACATAATGTTTGACAGGGATGTAATGCAGCCAATAGCTCAACATACAGAAAAAAACAGTTCCATGCCAGCTTCTGGAATGCAAATTTTTAGATAAGATGCTTGGTGGTTTTTTTTGTTTGTGTGGGTTTTTTTGTTTGTTTTTGTTTGGTTTTTTTCCCCCAATTAGGATGTTGCACAGATACATTGCACAGACTTTTCAGCAGTTTCAATAAGCATCATGAATACGTCAGAGTTTAAGTTCATCTCACTATCTGTGATACATTCTGCAGCCACAGGCTTCCTTTATCTGCCAATAAGCAACAAAACTGCTTTGATAATTGGCAGCATGTGAAACAAAAGGTCAAGACTCCTTCCCCTCCTCTAGCCCATGCTTTCACACTGAAAATGCATGACCACTTTCTGCTGCAGAGGCATCTGCACTTACGTGGTCCTGGTGCCCATCCTGGTGACACCGCCGGCAGTCACTGCAAGCAAACAGGATACAGTCTGTGTGCACATGTAGCTCACAAACTAAAAGTATGAAAACAAGAAAACGTCTTTAAGTTGGAAACTCTGCAGTTTTTGCAGCTTCTCCCCACTCCCCCCCTTACTCCTCCACTACCTTTTTGCACCATATATTCTTTCCTTAATGCTCTTTTCTGTTCAGCAAAGATAGGCAATAAAAAAAGTTAATCAGCATCGTCCTGTGTGTTGCTCCATTTCCTTTGTGTTAAACTGATGCAGCAAGTATAAGGAAAGGCTGAGCTAATTTTGCTCATAAGCACTTGCCATATTTCCTCCAATACAGCAAGTTAAATTCTTAAGAACTGTTTGGCTTATTACAGCTTTGTCTCACAATTTCACAGGAACCACTGCCTACTCCAATATAATTGTGCCTGTAGTTCACTTTGATTTAATCAAATCCAAAAAAAGCTGAATGCAGAAGCATCAACAGAAAGAGATAAAGTTCTGCTTCTGCATCCAAATACCACCAAGTGTTGAGTGTAAAGTAATGGTCTTCCTGAAGCAACACTCCATTCCCTTTACAAACCCTTTTCCAAACCCTACTGCAGAGTAAGCAGGCACTTCATGAGTGGGTTCAAAACAGCAGACGCTTTTCTGCTGGACAGCCCCTCTCTCCATCCCTGGAGCTGTCAGAAGCACAAGGAAACGAGAGACGAGGTGTGTTTTGAGTCCCCAGTGCCAGCAAAGCAGGGGACACAGCCACCAAAACAGCAGCAATGCAGGAGCTCACCCCTCCTGCTCGCAGCCAGCAGCCCTGTCTTGCTCACAGTCCCACGGGAGGTCCGATCAGCCACCAACCCACACAGCACACCTGCACCGGCATGGGCTCGCTTCTGTTTGCAAAGTGACACAACACACACTGACGTCAGAACACGCAAAATGACTGGAGAACGTCATTCCCAGGCAGATTGCAACAGCCAGAAAGTGTGTTTCACTCAGGGAGTAAATCCTTTTTATTGCTAGATGACACTCAATGGATTTAATTTAAAACCTGACCAAAATAAACTGGTATGTTAATCTCAGACAAGATTTGTCCAAGCTATCTCTGCATATAGTAAATCACCATTTCATTGTCAGGAAAAGGAAAACAATCTTTTTTTTAGCACACTCTCCTAAGTAAGCTTAACACTGTCTTCCAAAATACCTGTTAGATATTGTAGCTGGAAGAAGTTTTAGTGAAGCCTTTGGTGAAGTTTGAGGCAAATTTGGTTTTGGATAAAGTACCTTCATTATTTAAAAGCTGACTTGAAGTATCAGATGTGAAAGAAAAAAGAATCTAAAAAAAAGTTAAAATGCTGTGCTGCAAAGGATGAAAAAACCTGAAAGATCAATAAAACTAAAAGATCTCAATCATTACTGCAAGAGTTAGGAAAGTTCTCTATGGATCTCATAGACAGAGATGGATGAAAAAGATCCTCCTCTAGCTGCTTTTTAAAGACTTGTATATACAAGTACTCTGGGAAGACATCTAAATTTTTGTCAAGGAAATGAAAGTAAGAGGCAAGCATCAAAGTCTTCAAATATTTTTTCTTTTCTGCTTAAACAGGTTATTGCTCCAAGCACATCACAAAAATCTGAAGACTGTAACCTGAAGACTGGAAGATGGCAACCGCACGTTAGCCACATTATGTGAAAGTATTTTGAAAACAGTATTGAATTACATAGAGAATAACATCTTATTTTCAAATCACTCTCTGGGCTCTAGAAAAGGCTATCAGCACTAACACAGTCTTATTCCAGCCCCGCAGAAGACCACGATCTACTGCCACACCAAAGCAAAGCCTTTTTTAACAGGGCTAAGTCAACCACAAGCTTTCACATATAGCTCCCCTTACTGCGTGTCTTCACTGAGCTCAGGAACTTTCATATGAGGTGTGACATGGTCCCTCCTCCGCTCACGTTTCTCCATATTCATAGATATAACAGGAATACTTTACAGTTTTGCCGATTTAGCTACCGGGCAAGCTAGATGCTTTGAGTCATATCCTCACTAATGGTAAAAGTTTCTGTAGATCAAATTATGGCTTCAAGAAATTAAGAAAAGTGTTGCATTTTTTATTGTTAATTCTGCTAACACAGGCACACGTTGCCCATTGCTATACTTCGTAAGAAAACAGAGAGGCTTTTCCCCTTGGTTTAGTTCATAACTGCTGCTTCTAACACCAACCCCAACTCAGAATTAATAAGAAAATGTGTGCATGTGAAGGATCGGAGTGTCACAGGAGTTAAACCCTCAAGATAATCTTTCCTATTAGCAAGATAGCTAAGTTTTTAATATGTAAAGATCAAGTCAAATCAGAGGGCCTACAAAAAGAAGTTTCATCTTTATCAGCACTTCCATAATCTACACACATAATCTACACACATCTATTCTTTAACTCATAATAGCATGATAGTTTTCTGTTCAAGCTGGTCATGAAACTTCTGTGAATTCCTTTATAATTGCCAAAAAAATAAGTTGGTTAATTTCAGATACATCAACTGGGCAGAATAACCTTTAAAATGTTAACTGCCTCCCTCTCCAGTAAATTTGCTGCTCCCAGGTGATGCTTAGTAAGGAACTTATGTAAAGGAATCAACGCTAAAAAAAATGTTTGATGTTTGGGTTACTCCCTTTCCTCTTTTTTTTTTCTTTCCAGCTCTTCTTCTTGGAAAGAAAAAGGAGGGCAACAGTCATCATCATGAGTCCAGGTTCAACTCTTACCAGTGACTTCTGCAGCAAAAACAGCTATCCAAAGCAGTTAGTAATTGTCAGCAGAATTTGGAGTCCAAATATTATAATTTTTGCCAACGAAGTGTATGTATCTATCTTACTAGGGGTTACTATACATGTATGCTCATTTCTGAGAACAGATGGCCCACCATGCACCTACATCATTTAGTACTTCACTGAAAATTTTTAATTTCCTTTCAGAAAGTGTATTTTATCCTATGAAGAGTCCAAATCAAGTTATTTAGATTCTTTTAAAAGTACATATAGTGATGTCCATTGTTTGCTTAGAAAAGGGAACTTCATCTTAACATTCTCTTCTATCTTAATTAGATGGCAAAGATTCCAGGAAAAGTTCTTCAAATTACAAAATCAGAAGAGAACATCATAACCAACAGTAGACTTGTACTATTAAGCTAAGTCATTACAAGTAAGCAAAAAAAAAAGGAAGAAAGTTCAATATCTCCGTCTGGATTTAAAAGCCCTACAGCTTACAACAGCTGACTTCTGAAACAAATTCTGAGAGTATTTTTGAAGAGTAAAGGAAGAATCTTGTGTATTTTATGAACCTCAACTGCCCTTTTTAAGCTACACTTTGGAAAAGTATTAGAGAACCAGGTATTGGTATTCAAAATTGGGAGAGCAATTCAAAAAATGGGATAGCAAACAAGTCACACTACACAAAACAAGAAAACTGTTTAATCCATGTCAGGACCAAAATTCAGAACCTTCACTGAACCAGAAAAAAAATGCCTGGGCATTTGTAATACCTAAATATAACATGCGATTCAGGTGCTTCTTGTTTAAGAACACTTAAATGGAAACTCTGAAAAAATATTCCCTTGTAATGAGTACAATGCTAATATAATAGAACTAACAGAGTAAGAATGCAAAAGCAAAATTTAGAAAGCTTTAACTAAAATATATCACTAAACTAAAGTTATTTTCAAGAGTCAAAAGGACATAGATAGCAAACATTTTCTTTTCAAATTCTCTATGTTTATCTCATGCCATATAAGTTCTGAGGTTTATTAAGACAGATCATCAGAAAAGACTATGGTATCTATAGCTCTTCGACCATCCCACCAAACCATTCAACTCACATGGTAACTATTTTAAGTGACAGATTCCCACTAGTCAGAAGAACATAGTTTAGATTCATTATGCAACTCACCAGACAAAAGCAGAAACAAAAACACTGCATCATTATCAGTCTAAATGCCCTGATCAAAGAGAAATGTTTCCCCTACACATAGGCAACCGTATTAAATAAGACATTTTCTCTACCATAACAGCAATTTTGAAAGCATCTCAAATCCCGACAAAACTGGTTCTTCTCTCAGTAGATGCTATCTTTTTTTTTTTTTTTAAAACAGTTCACAGGTAACATTCCTTTAAAATACTAAATTCTATTCAATCTCACAATATGAACTGAACAACAACTACTAGACATTCAAGACAGGGGAGACAAGGGAGAACAAAGGAGTTGCCTCATGTCAAAATCAGTCAAGTACTCATGCCAATATGTATTTTAAACAAAAATTCTGGTGTTTAGGTGATTTCTTTAATTACTGTTTTTTCAGAGAATCCATGTCAGAACACTCAGAGCAGTACTATTTAGACAAATAATATTTTCAAATATCTTTCCATTGACGGCACCTCATCCCCATTACAAGCAACAGATATCTGAGACCAGTAACACAGAAAAGTTATATTTCATTCTTTCATAGAAAGGGGGAGGTTTTAGAAACACAAATACCTGATTATTCCCTGTATCAAAAGCTTCCATTGGAAACAGAAATAAATCAGCCCAGCAGGAGAAGTCTTTATTTTGCCACAATAGCTTCTTATTCTTTGCATATCTTGGGCATGGTTTCATTACACACCATCAACACCACAGACTTGCTCAAAGTAAATTGGAGGAAAGATGAAAGAGCGTACATGTTTGACAAAGTTTGTGGTTTACTGAAGGTTACTGTTTTATTATTCTTTAATTTGAAGTACACATTTCCACGATCAATGAGTGGATGATAAACAACCCAAAAATCTCTCAAACACAGTAAGTGCGTGTGTGTGTGTGTATACACACATACCCTCAAGGTATGCAATGTGAGCAAAGTGTATGTTACTATAACACACTGATGGTTATACAAGTAGGGATTTTTAAGTTACCTTCACATCGCAAGGCAGGTGACTCTAATGACTTTCTGCACACAGTGCAAAACCTTCTTTTGTAATGTCCTGGAGGCCCAAAACAGTGTGCAACTGGAACCTGCCAATGAAAAATGCGTAACAGATCATCAGCCACAGCTTTCAAAGTGCCATTTACAATTCATAGAAATGGTTTTATCATGCAAGATAGGACAGTATATACAACGTAAACTTAACTAAGCCTAAGAACAAATAAACAGGCAAGTCATCCTTTAAAAAAAAAAATCATACCTAAAAATACATTTGAAATATTTTATTTTAAATAATTTTTTAAAATCTTTTTAAAATTCTTGGGTTTTAAAATGTAATGTATATATTTTTAAGTGTCAGGTAGCTTCTTGATGATTCACAATACCATGAATCCAAAGGTTTCCTTTTCCTTTGGATTCAGGGGTTCAGTGCCATGTGAATTACCTGGAATCACAGTTCCTCTCCTAAGTATTTTTAACTGAATCAAGAATGATTAAAGAGTTAATAGTTGCACATGTACACAAAATACCCTAAAGACACATTCAAGACAATTTTTAAAAGCTCAGCGCTGCCACAGTCCAGTAGTCTCCACATGCCTTTCACTTTTCTGAATACAGTCCAGCCAAACAGCTGATCAGGACAAAGGCATTGGTCTCCCCCTGCCCACCCTCCCAAGGCTTCGAAGCGTGGATGTTACAGAGATCCATCTCTTGAAATACATCCACACTGAGGTTCCTGTTGACTGTAGGTGGCAGATGATACATTGCAAGATCCTCTTGCTAAGAGCTGTACCAACAGTTGTAGTAAATGTATTTCTAGTGTACTATTCAATTATCCTAAAAAGGCAGAGGTTTTTTCTTGTTTACTGATTAATAATAAAGAATGGAAGTGATGGTACCAAAAGAACAACAGAAGAAAAGATGAAAAATTAAGAATAAGAAACATACTTGATCTTTATACTTGTTCTAGAGACCACTCTTTCTACAAGACACACACCTTTGTTCAATTGACATTAACATTAGAAGGAAGAAGCGTAATTGCATCTTTAAAATTCTAGAATACAAATCACTTCCATTAAAGTTTGCCATGACTTAGTATTTAGTATTATGCATCTCACACGCCCTTTCTGATATGGCAAACATCTCAGATTTATCTTCTGGTTCTTGCATTACAAAAAAAAAAGGTTGACAAATGGTTATTTAGGTGGGAAATGAAATTAATCATGCCCAGGAAAAAGCTGGAAAAAATTACTTAAGATACACACAGTCATAGCTAGTTTCTTTTCCTCCCAGATGTACCAGTAAACGATCCACCAAAGTCATTGACCAGAATTTGAATTTTTCTCCTTATCTACTAGGGTCTTCCTTGGAACCACTAGCAGCAAATCTGACATACTGGGAATACAGAATTTGATGTCCCAGAAAGTCACTTCCAGTTATAAAGGTCTAATTCCCATTAGAGTTTCTGCCTCTGAAAATGAGGAGACAGTTACACTGAACAATCCCGTATTTCGAGCAGGCGCAATGAAATAAATGAGATAAAGTTTTGCCAGATGTAACATAAGGAGAAATGAACATTGCTAAAGTTCAATCGAAAAATCACTAACCCCCAAACTGCAATGCATGTGGTTCTTCCAGTCCTCCTCAGAATTAATCTTTGGGAGGCAAAGGAAGATGAAGAGAGGTATGAAATATGCCTGTGTAATCAGATGTGAGCAAGATCACGCACAGCAGTTGACCAGTCAAGCAGAGTGACCAGCTCACTGCCCCAGCAGACGGCATTGTCTGGAGGAATCCTCGGTCCCTGAGTGACCAGGAAACTGCCTGTCCAGATCCCAGGCTTCCCACCACGCTGGGCTGCGAGCCAGCCTACCTAAGGATTTCATATCAGTACCTCCAACATGACATATTGCAAAACATCCTTGCCTCCAAAAGCTTAAAATTTTTACTTTATGTATGAGTTTGGGATTTGAAAATACAGACAAACCATGCTTTGGGGTCCACTTCGTACTCCCATCAACCCAAACAAAATCTCATTCTCTGCAGCCCTCCAGCTCCAACTGATACAAAGTTCATGGTTGTCTTGTCTTTTTTTTTTTTAAAAATCAGAATACTCTAGTCATATAATCCATGTTTATAAAAAGAATACATATCCAAG
>NW_009592940.1:26088-36575 GCF_000690535.1 Cariama cristata | reverse complement strand
GGGGGGGGGTAGGGGGTAAGTCCTGCCCACCTTTCTTGCACTTTCATGCTATTTCTTCAGAGTAAAAGAAAAACCAAACCTCCCTGCGCAGTAACATACAAGTTACCTGGCTTGGCTATTCTGGAGGTGAAGTGTCAGAGTTTCTTTCTCACTCTAGCCACTCCAAAAATAAAAGTCCAATCCCAGTTTGGTGGGAGAAAGCCACGTGCCCAAAATTCATCCTACACAATGAGTTCAAGTGAAGAAAGATATAATGAGAATGGCTATGTGAGCACAACCCCAGCCAGACACAGCAATTGCGAGGAATACCGAAAAGCCCTGGGGGGATTTTTTCAGGAAGATTTTCTGCGCATCCCAATCTGTCTTCAGGTTTCAAGTAGCACCTTCACCTCATCTGCCTGCCCTACTCCTGCCACAGTCCCAGTCACAGCAGAGCCTGCCATCCGCAGGGCAGGGGTATTCCCCTTGAGATCAGACACAGAGGAAACCTTCTTTAGCTCTAGAGTGGTGAATAACCTGCTTTGGACACCCAGCATGAGCATCTGATCCCCTCACAACGCATGTTTGAAACACAGAGATGCAGTATCCTGGCCATGAGTCTGGCTATTTTATATCACACCTGGCATAGAAATGCAGGCTTTTCATTATTGACACAGAAACGTTCTGCTAAAGAAAAAGGACACTTTGTAGATCAAAGGATCAAAGTATAGTTTTGTGAAAAACTGTGTTTATTTTGGGAAAGACTGTGAGAAAGGACTTTGACAGGAGTCAAACTTATTCAGGTTCTGGCTGTACTTATCTAGAAGACTCAAGGGAAGGAGACTAAGTCTAAATTCTGCAGTTGTTCAGACTCTGGTGACAATTCTATGAAGTCTCAAGCCACTGCCGAAAAGAAGGGAACAACTTGTGATTGAAATGTTAGGTGGAAAAAAAACCCAAACAACGGGAAAAAAAGAAAAAAAAAATCTGTTCCTTCAACTTCTTCCTTTCTGAAACAAGCCAAAGACACTTTGTTTACTATGAGTGGTCTTTCTAACTTGCTTTAGAAGTGACAGGTATAAAACCACTGCAGAGCCTGGTGGGAAATGGGATTGGAATAAGATGGAAAAAGACAAAAGGTAAAAGAGCAAGTACAACATAACAAACTCAACAATCACATCACATTTCTCTCAGCAGCTCCCTAAGTTTTCTTTTGTTGCTGAACAAGTTCCAAGCACTGAATAAATAAAAAAAAAAATCAAAATTCAGATTAGGAAAGTCGATGAGGCAGCATGTCAGAATATGAAATGTTATGTGCTATTCTGTAATTTATATCCACCTGTGTAAGTACAGCAAAGTACAGACACATAAGGTGGCCTACAGAAAGTTAATAATTGATGAGAGTTTAAAACTGCTTTTCAATACAACTACTTAAATTACTTCATGCAAACCACTAAAATCGATTTTAGTAGTGATTTAGAAAATTTCTGCTAATAATACCATTAAACGACATCTAAGTGCCCTTACAGTATCGATCAGAAGCCCATCGACAGAAAGTATAGTAGTAACACTCCAGCATATGCTCCAGAATGACTTTGCACTCACAGACTATCATAGTCCTCGTTCCTGTTTTGTTTCCTGCCATCTGTTAAGAAATCCAAAGCATTACAGAATGTAATATCTGTCAGTAAAAGGTCGTATCAGCCTGTAATAAAATTTGACCCCACAGAAAACTAAAACTTGGATTCTAACCGCTCCAATGCAATCTGTGCAAGTGCACAGCAGGTTTGCATCATGCAGAAAGAACAGCAATAAACTGCCCTTAACATCTGAACTTTGGAAGAAAGAGAAAGGATAAAATCGTTTTCTTTCAGTAGTGCCTTTTAAAATTTTTCCTCATCCTTTCCTGTGCAACCTGCTCTAGGAGAACCTGTTTTGGCAGGGGGGGTAGACTAGATGATCTCCAGAGGTCCCTTCCAACCCCAATCACTCTGTGATTCTGTGATCCTGAAATGCCACAGGGTGTCAAGCATGGGGCCAACAGCAGATCATGAATTTAAGTGCTCTTCCACTGAAGTGGAATCACTATGTACAGAGCAGCCCAGTCACTACCCAAACTCTCTGGTTCATGGATAGAGACAGGTCAGGTCAAGTCTTACTGATCTGCAACCTTCTGGATACCTCAGCAGCGAAAAATACGGTTCCAGGAAAGCCTATTCTTCACCCAGCTGCAGCTGCTGTTCTACCAGCTCAGACAGAAGAAAGTTTTTTGCCTAAATCCTGAGCCAAAGACTTCCAGGTTCAAAGGGGAACAAGAGAAATACAGATATACCAAATACCAGAGGCACAGCTGCCACCTTGGGCAGTCTTAAAAAGGAACAATCTACTAAAAACTTTTCCTCAGCCTGTGTCTAAACATTATTTTGCCCACCATCTCCTTCCCCATCACATCAGAGAGACTTGCACTTGGCAGGACTTTGCAGAACACACTGGAGAGACTCAGAAAGCAGCGCTGCAGGATCTACAGCATTATGGGGCTGATCAGCTTCCAAGCAGGAAAGGGTACACAGAAATAAGGATACAAACACTCTCAGAATAGCCTGCAAAGACTGAGCAAAAGGAATTTAACATAAGGTCACTAGTTTTCAGTCCAAAAACACTGCAGCATTTTAAGGATAAACACAACCAGCTTGGAAGCAACCATTTTCATGAAATGCCCACAAGGGTAGTCACACAGGGTCTTTCAACATGACTGCTCTCAATATAAGGCCAAAAAAAGTTTGCTGTTACAAATTAAAATGATGTTTCTGAAACAAGAACATCTTCTATGGATTCTGATGCTTCCAGTGCAAAAGTAATTCCTTATCTAATGCTCCTAAGGTTCACTCAAACACCAAAAACCTTTGCTCTAGAGAGGCAGATATTATGATAACATCTGAGTACACTCCATGATTATTCTGTCCAGGTTAATTAAGTGTCCAGTCCACACCTTCTCTGAGAGGAGCTAACAACTCCATGATTCAACTTCTCCCAGTACTGACACCTTTTCAATTACTTACTTATTACTCAGTAATCACAGAGAGCCCTTTTATTTGCTTGAAATCTCTGCTTTAGTAGCAGAAGATTTCTGCGACTTTAATACACCGCATGCACTTGAATGCACTCTACTTCTACTTCTTCCTTTTAGGGACAATGCCTGTCAATTACTCATCAGTTGTGTCCAAACTGCTGTTCTTCACCTGAGAGCTGGATATATCAGCTGGTGTTAAAAAGCAACTTTAAGTACACATTGCACATGGAAGTTCCGAAATTAGATAAGAATACAAAGCTAAATGGTGTCTCAACATATCATATGACAGGAGAGATGAAAAAAATCAAATAGTTCTGAAAATTTTAATTGGGGCTTATGAAAGGGAATAATGAACACATCCATATGCGACATCCATATGCAGGAATTTTTTTCTCCACCCTACAGGTCCGTGTGACAGGACATTAGGCCTTATCTACAAGCTCTCAAGGACCCTTTGTGATGAGAAATATACACTGAATTCCATACAATTTCAAATCAGGAATATATGATACTTCTACTCGAAAATGAGACTTGTATAAGGGCTTTCCACTGCAACCAAGAGTTGCTTGGACTAGCATTTTTTTATACTGGAAAGAGAAAACGATATGCAAGAGACAGTCACTCCTTGCTTTTATTCCTACAGAGGAAATCAATGTCCATCTTTTATCAAGATAAAGATTAAGAATTAAAAGAAACAAATGCAGTGACACCCCATACCACTTCTGAACCTGAAGAGTCATTGATACAGCTACAGGGCTCACCTGGGCGTTCTCAGGCTACCAGGCAGCTTGCATCAAGTTTCAATAGAGCATAATAAGCTCTCTTGAGTTTATGAACTAGGGGGTGCTAGCCCTTCTCTTTAACTTCAGAGTTAAAGGGTCTATCACCATGGGGAGGAGAAGGAATAAAACTTGGTGCAGTGCCAAGATTACCAGCAAGCAGTTTGGCACCTCATTTGACTTCTAAATTATGCCATGTGTCTGCTACACTCCAAGCAACTGCCTTGCTGAAACAACGCAGGTATGGGTCAAGTGTTGAAGAACTAAACATAGACCTTCCCAGTGAAGGTGGTAAGAGCTATCATCCAGCAAGTGCCCAGGTAAAGTCATAGAATCATAGAATGCTTTGGGTTGGAAGGGACCTTTACGGTCACCTAGTCTAAGCACCCTGCAATGAGCAGGGACATCTTCAACCAGATCAGGTTGCTCAGAGCCCCGTCCAGTCTGTCCTTGAATGTTTCCAGGGATGGGGCATCCACCACTTCTCTAGGCAACCTCTTCCACTGTTTCACCATCCTCATCGTAAAAAATTTCTTCCTTGCATCTAGTCTAAATCTACTCTCTTTAAAAAAGCTTAAAACCATTACCCCTTGTCCTATCGCAACAGGCCCTACTAAAAAGATCAGCTCCAGGTCCAACTGTTGTTAGGACACCCTGTGAAAAAACCCTCACATCAGCAAAGCCTCTTTATCACGAACAACTAAAAGGGGAAGAAGAGAGAGAAGAAAGAACTTTCCCAAACTTACTTTTATAATATATAATACCAAAAAAAAGGACAAATATTAAGCACATATTTTGTGAAGTTTGGTTCATGTTAGAGATCTAACTCTACCACCACCATCAAAAAGATACAACAAGAGGGGCAGGATAAAAAGTCCCTTGATTGATGTATGCCAATTATACACTAATTTGAAGATGAGATGTAACAATAATATTCCAACCAGCTTATTCACAAACATTGCATGTCAGCCTGTCTTCTATGACAGTCTGCAAGGAGAAGCAGTAAATGTTCAGCAAGCATTCACTGCAGCATTTTTTAACCCATGTTGATACAAAACCTGCAACACCTGCAACTACCACCAAGGAATGATTTTCCTGAATTAGACTGATTTTTTCCCCTGTACTCTCCAGAACTCTCACTCAATCCAACCACATCAAACTGTCCCTCCTAGCTTGTTAAGCTCTTTCCTATTAAAATGTCTGTGAGCCATTTGCAACATTCCTTAAAAGCTAATTCTCTGAGGCAGTCACACAGAAATCCGTCAGACATTTCTGACAGCTAAATGAGACCAGGGGATTTATTATTCCAAGGCAAGTGAAGCAGTAACCAAACCTTGATGCTCTTCGTCTTGCACTTCGTTGGATCTTCCCATTGCTTCCTGGGCAGGGAACAGAGGTAGGGAGAGAAAGTAAACAAATAGGTTGTCTCCCAGTACTGAAGTCCTACAGCTGCAGAAAAATAAGATGCTGTTGTTGTGTATCCAAATTGTGTGTCCAATACAGAACAGATTATCAGAAGCATGGTTAGGGGGACTTACCCTAACCTGGGTATCCTTTTTTTCCTGTCTTCTACTTTCATTTCATGAGGAACTGACCCAAACAACCACCTGCACACAGCTGAATCCAGCAGCCAGCCACCCAGACTCCGGACCGCAGTCAAGGGCAACATCTGCTTTCTCAAGAAGAGACCTCTGCAAGACCCACAGCCTTCCCATTCACTATCACAACCCATGAACACAGCAGCTACTCATGTTCTGAACTACAATGCCAAGTTTTACTTTTAGCATAGAAAGCTTCAGGAGAAGTTGATGACCTGAACCAGCATTTCTCCATTCTAGACAACCTGGCTTTAAGAACAAAAGCACACAAGAAAGTTTCATGAGCAGGGTACCAACCCTTCTTGATGTGGAAATGTTTAGAAACCATTATAGCAATGCATCAACATAACAAGGAAAAACAAGCATAGTAAATGCCTAACTTCACTAAAACCACTTTTAATATACTCTCATTTCCATTTAGTTTTCAAAGAACAGTTATATAGAACACACACACTCACACATTTCTATGGCAAATCTAAGGGATAAAAGACTTGTAATATAGCTTCAATTCCAACCTAACAAGGAAAAATAAAACTTGAGATTTCACGCCCAAAGAGGTTTTGTTCTCACTGTTACTTTGGTTTGTGTTGAGTGTTTTGGGGGTGGGTTTTTCTGGGGTTTGGTTTGGTTTTGGTTTGTGGGTTGTTTGGGTTTGTGTTTGTGTTGTGTGTGGTTTCTTTGGTTGGTTGGTTTTTTTGTGGTTTTTTTTTGTTTGTTTGTTTGTTTGTTTGTTTGTTTTAAACACGTATCACAGAATCATTAGGGTTGGAAGAGACCTCTGGAGATCACCTAGTTCATCCAGTCCAACCCCTCTGCCAAAGCAAGCTCACCTACAGCAGGTTGCACAGGAATCCATCCAGAAGGGTTTTGAGTATCTCCAGAGAAGGGGACTCCACAACCTCACTGAGCAGCCTGTGCCAGTGCTCTGCCACCCTCAAAGTACAGAAGTTCTTCCTCATGTTCAGATGGAACTTCCTGAGTTTCAGTTTGCGCCCGTTGTCCCTTAACCTGTTGCTAGCTAAGTGTCTGGCCCCATCATCTTGACACCCACCCTTAAGGTATTTACAAGCATTGATGAGATCCCCTCTCAGTCTTCTCTTCTCCAGGCTGAACAGACCCAGATCCCTCAGCCTTTCCTCATAAGACAGATGCTCCAGTCCCCTCATCATCTTCGTTGCCCTACGCTGGACTCTCTCCAGGAGTTCCTTGTCTTTCTTGAACTGGGGAGCCCAGAACTGGACACAGTGCTGCAGATGTGGTCTCACCAGGGCAGAGCAGAGGGGGAGGAGAACCTCCCTTGACCTGCTGGCCACACTCTTCCTAAGGCACCCCAAGACACCATTGGCCTTCTTGGCCACGAGGGCACATTGCTGGCTCATGGTCAGCTTATCGTCCACTGGGACTCCCAGGTCCTTCTCTGCTGGGCTGCTCTCCAGCACGTCAACCCCCAGCCTGTACTGGTGCATGGGGTTACTCCTCCCTAGGTGCAGGACCCTACACTAGCCCTTGCTGAACTTGAACATACCTCAGAGTAGGCAAATATTTATGGGAATGTAGGGAAGTGAGGGTTTGCATTTGGAAAAGTTGCTGACACCTTATCAGTGAAATAAATCATATCCCCCGCAAATCATAAAAGGACAAACTTGTTCAGAAGAGTGATCCATGAAGACTTGTTTTGAAACACCATGACCTGGATCCAGTCTGGAATACTAAATGCAGGTGATAACGATTAACAATAGTGCAAAAAGAAAAATTCTTAGGGCAGCCTTAAGAGTGAACTCATCAAGAACGATCTGAGTCTGGATGCAGTCATGGCATCCTTGTGAGTCTATGGGTCTTTACTTTCCTGGGAAGGAAACCCTATTCTCAGGATTAAAAGTTTCCACATCTGCTGAAAAATTATTCTCTGGCAGTTTGCCTTAGTATCAAATGACACATACTCTGATGAGCTTTAACAACTGCCATCTTCTCTAGATGAAATCCAGGGGATCGGAAAAAAAAATATCTCATTTCTGTAACACACTGAATATTGACATATTAGAAGGAACTATCACCAAAAAAATCCCACCAGTGTTCTCTCCTATGTTAGACCCTTTCATAAATAAATAATAAATAATCTGAAAGGAGAGCAGGGATATCAAGAAAATAAACTTTCCACACATTCTATAAACGATTATCTTTTTTTTTCTCTGTTATGCTTTTTTTAAGCAAATGCCAAGTTCAATATTTACTTCGACAGAGCCTGCATGCAAAACAACGTCTCCCATATGGCAGACTTCATTCGCACAGCAGACTAGGATTAATGCAACTTGGATGACCACATGAAGGAGGACAAGACTGTGCAGAAAGAACAGTACAATCCAGTATTTCCAAAACATAATCGTTATACTCAACACTGATAATTTGCAGCTAAATACAGCAACACTAAACTGCAAAAGCTTTGAGGGTTGACAACACTACTCAGATAAAACAAATTCTACTGGACAAAAGGATAGTTAGATTTTATGTGTAAACAATAAACAGATAAATTCATGTGTTGGGGCACATAGAGAATGTGGACTGGCAAAAGAACAAAAAAAACTACAGTGACATCCACGACTGATGGAAGTGGAAACTTTAATAAGTTTAAATGCAGGATTTTTACCATGCAAAAGCAAAGGAGCAAATACTATTTTGAACAATGAATTAAATTAGGGCGAATTCACAGAAGATGAGTCACAAATGTTTATAACTCTGACATTCTGAATTAAATTAATGTTTCCCAGTTGGATTTGTACAATTCCTCCAAAGTCCCTTGCAAAGATACCTGTATCATCTGACTCATCGTTCCTTTTCCCATGCTACAATGACTGATCGCCGGCATACTGAAACAGTAGTAGACCTTAATTCTTAGTAATAGCATTTCTCACTATCTACATGTCCCTTTAGCATGGGTTTTAAGATTTAGAGCAATATTCCTTGCTATTTCACTGGCAACTTTCTATATATCAGACACCTTTTTGCCTCCTAAGTTATACCTCTCAAGATGAAAAGTATGTGGGGAAGTGGAAGCATGTAGCAAAGCCTAACAGCATTGTCATTTAGACAAAGCAAATTCAAGAAAAACAAGCAGCTAATTTCCCTCTATCCAGTACCTGTAACTCAAGTTACATATTGTTTAACTTTCCTGTCTCACCCTCTACATGGGTTTCCACAACATAAAGGAACTTGTAAAGATTTTTAGGATACAAAGAAGGGAATCAGCTCTCCTTCACAGGTTCCGGGTCTACACAATGTGTTCCCATAAATCTGCTTTTAGTCAGTGAGGTCTGTAATGCACGATTCTGATTTTACAGCCATGTCTCATTTGACTTTCGCATATGGCTCCTCAAGGTATCTGTAGTGTTTTACTGCTTCTCTAGTAAATTTCTCATCACATTTTTCCCCTTTTTTTCCTTTTCTGTCATCCTTTCCCAAGTGGATAACATACTTTGTTTTCTCCTCAATTTAGCTTCTTAATAGCTTAGTTGCATCCTATTATCTCCTTGAAAGCTGATTCATCTTTCGCACCCTTTAAAAACAATCTCTTAAGCATGAAGTCTTCTGGGAGAAAAAGTCAGAGGGCATCTGAAAGTAATTAATTTATTAATTACCAAAACAAATAAATTTCAGTTATTACCATCAATTGAACTCCTGTCCTTCAGAATCCCATGCTTTTAATGCAATGACTTTATTCTCTGGACACAATAAACAAGCAAATCCTGAAGATGCAGCAGTCAATACAAGTCAAACACAGCCCCTTCGCTAGCCAGAGAAGCTTTAGCATTTTCCCAGTAAGATGTAATTGCTGTAAAAAATTTGGTGGTGCACAGAGTTCCTCTTTAGCATGACACACAGCTTGGTTTACTGAAAACACTGATATCAATCAGTTCCCCCACTCCATTATTGCGAGGTTTCCAGGTAATGACACACAAGTAAGAACATTTAGTAACATGTAAAGAATGTAAACAGCTGCTCTTCAAAGACAGACTATTCACAGCTGCCCATTGCAGGAACTTTTCGAAGGAAATGTAACTTTGCCTTTGAGCAGCTGTAAAAGCCTCAGTGATGACTAACACAATTGATAAAAGCATTACGATATTAACAAGCCACCACTGTACTATGCCATGTTCATTAGTGATAAATGTGTGCTATTATCCTAAGAAAGACTGAACGCAGTGTGTGCTTACTTACCCTTACAAGGGTGGGAGCAATACATGAGCACGGTATCTTGACGTTCTTGAGGCACTTTTCATGAGACATGAAGTTGCAAACTGTGGAAATAACGTAAGAACCATGAGCAAGTCTTCATAAAAAAAGAGAATTGGAGAAAAACAATCAATCATATGGAGTCAAATACAATTAGGAACACACCTTTTAATCACATTTGCTCTCCCCTAGGTTTGAGAATATACGTGACTATCAGGCTTCTTGCACTGCATGAGCTCCAGCTCATTTTGTTACTAAGATGTTGGCAATGAAAAAGGAAGGAAAGATTATCCCAAAGCATTACAGGCCCAGAGCAAATCATAGACTCATAGAATCATTTGGGCTGGAAGGGACCTTTAGAGGTCATCTAGTCCAACCCCCCTGTGGTGAGCAGGGACATCTCCAACTAGATAAGGTTGCTCAGAGCCCCATCCAGCCTGACCTTGAATGCCTCCAGGGATGGGGCTTCCACCACCTCTCTGGGCAACCTGTTCCAGTGCTTCACCACCCTCACTGTAAAAATTTTTTTCCTTATGTCAAGTCTAAATCTACCCTCTTCTAGTTGTTCTGTCACAGTAGACCCTGCTAAAAAGTCTGTCCCCATCTCTCATATAGGCCCCCTTCAGGTATTGGAAGGTCGCAATGAGGTCACCTCGAAGCCTCCTCCAGGCTGAACAACCTCAACTCTCTCAGCCTGTCTTCATAGGAGAGATGCTCCAGCCCTTGGATCATTTTCGTTGCCCTCCTCTGGACCTTCTCCAACAGATCCATGTCTTTCCTGTGCTGAGGGCTCCAGAGCTGGATGCAATACTCCAGGTGGGGTCTCACCAGAGC
>NW_009592940.1:14897-25938 GCF_000690535.1 Cariama cristata | reverse complement strand
GGGGGTTGCCCCGACCCAGGTGCAGGACCTTGCACTTGGCCTTGTTACACCTCATGAGGTTCTCATGGGCCCACCTCTCAAGCTTGTCCAAGTCCCTCTGGATGGCATCCTGTCCCTCAGGCATGTCAACCACACCACTCAGCTTGGTGTCATCCGCAAATTTGCTGAGGGTGCACACGATTCCACTGTCTATGTCACTGAGGAAGATATTAAACAGCACCGGTCCCAGCACAGACCCCTGAGGGACACCGCTCGTCACCGGTGTCCATCTGGACATCAAGCCACTGACCACCACCCTCTGGATGTGACCATCCAACCAATTCCTCATCCATCGAACAGTCCACCCATCAAATCCATACCTCTCCAATTTAGAGAGAAGGATGTTGTGGGGGACCGTGTCAAAGGCCTTACAAAAGTCCAGATAGATGACATCCGTAGCCCTTCCCTTGTCCACTGATGTAGGTACTCCGTCACTAAAGGCCACCAGGTTGGTAAGACAAGACTTGCCCTTGGTGAAGCCATGTTGGCTGTCTTAAATCACCTCCCTGTCCTCCATGTGCCTCAGCATAGCTTCTAGGAGGATCTGTTCCATGATCTTCCCAGGCACAGAGGTGAGGCTGACGGGTCAGTAGTTCCCAGGGTCCTCCTTTCTACCTTTTTTAAAAATGGGCACGATGTTACCCTTTTTCCAGTCACCAGGGACCTCACCAGACTGCCATGACTTCTCAAAGATCATAGAGAGCGGCTTGGCAAATACATCAGCCAATTCTCTCAGCACTCTGAGATGCATCTCATCAGGTCCCATAGACCTGTGTATGTTCAAGGTTCCTCAGGTGGTTGCAAATCTGATCTTCCCCCACAGTGGGAAGGATTTTGCTCCACCAGTTCCCCTCCCATGCTCTCTCTCCATAAGTGTCAAAACCAGCTCTTAAATGTCAAAGGAGATTTTAAACAGTCTAAAGTCCGAAATAGTAATTTGATGTAGCCAAAACAGATGAACATGTTTGAAAGTGAATTATTCTACAAGGTACTGCATGTGACAGGAATAAATGGGAGAAATCACAGTATTGTTACACACTGAGCATAACGGATGAAGGAGACAAAATTAAAGGTCACCAGTTGCATGCAGCTTTGAAAGTCAACAGCAACTAATTATTTCTTTTACTGTGGAAACAACAGGTTTAGAATTCCACTAGAGCTCTACAAAGCAGGCTTTCAAGCAAGACAGTGTTTGAAAAAAAAAATAGTAATTTCTCATGGGGGTAAAATGTTAAGCTGTGCAAAGAAAACAAGGGATTCTTTATTTCCACCACCTCGCATTAATTAGGAACTAATAAGCCATGCAGCTATGGCTGTAGAGTCCTCCTCCTTTCAGAATTACTCTCTACCACCTCAAGCATGAACCCTTCCACAGATGCTCAGGCTCTGATCTCTCGTGTAGAAGTGTAGACCTCTCCCAGTGCCTGGGCAGAAGATCAGATGCCAGTGGCAACTGTTGCTGTACACAGGAGGTTTTCGCACTTCTCGGCTTTCCAGAAGCATGCTGTACCACTTCCTAAGTTTCACCAGCAACCTGAGAAAATCCCCATGAGCTTCAAGTTTCTCATCTGCAGCCCACTGCCATTACTGATTGTATATGCTAGTGCCATCAAAAGCAGATAATTTTGTTCTCCTCCTCCTTCTCCAGCTCACTGACTTCTGATTTCACAACATCACTTCTTCCATGCCAACTCAAGTGTTAAAATCCAGGTCCACTTCTCTATGTGGCTTACTACCAATCCATGCAAAGTAACCTTTCCTTTTGGTAGCACAAAAAGAAGGATGACCCCTTTCACATTGGTGCTCATATGAATGTGAGCAGTAGGCAGATGTTTGTTTTTCATTAGTCTGCAAGTCAGAAAAAGAAGCAGCACTGCAAGACGCTACTGCATACAAACATGTTATTCATCATTCATGGCTGAACACAGAGTGATTATTGCACTGATGAAAGAAAGCGGGAACAGAGCAGATCCAAACCTTCTGCTTGGTGTTGTGAGGATCTTTAAGGTTGATAGCATTCCTGACTAAGTGGGGCAGATAAGGGGTGGAAACAGTCAACGAAGGGATGATAAAGCAGATTCTCAGAGCTGAAAATGCAGATGCCCTGCACATTTGGAGATGGTCACTATGGAGGAAGTGACGACAGCCCAGCAGCACAGAGGAGATCAAAGAGAACAAAATGATTGTCTGGGCGAGGAAAGATGCATCTCCTGCTCCAGAAAACAGGTATAACCCCACACAGAGAACTGGTGAATTCTTATCACACTTATGTACGTTATCACAATACGGATGTAGATGGACATAACCCACTCTCCCCTCAGGTCTCCACAACACTTCTACTGACGTTTTTAGGAGGGTCCACTGGTTGCTGCGAGAGCAGGTCTGCAGGAGCTGCAGAGGAAAAGCTACCTGGCCATTACCAGCTAGTCTGAAATTTACCACATACGCCTTCCCACCGCCAGAAGACATTTGCCCCAGCCATTTGTTTAGGCGGCCTCTTCACTGTCTCACATGTGGTGCCCGAAGCCCAGCTGAACCTGGCTAGCTGAGGAAGACTGACTTCCGCAGGTAGAAGCATGGTGACAAAGGTTCCCACGGCTTCGACTCACAACAGGTGACTATATGAACCTTCAAATATAAACAGACAGCTGTCAAGAACTTCCTAAAGGAGTGAGTGTTAACGAAGGACAAAGCATCTGTGACTAATGAAATTCACTGAAATAGCACTGTTTTCCCTCGTTTTTCTAGTTCAGAAGCGGGCCAATTAGAAAGCAAAGAACAGAGCACGGCACTGCAGATTGCTCCTAGAAATTTTATGATCTGCAAGTAGCAGCAGGCAAATGAAGTCTGCAAGACCAGTATCTCCAAGTGACACTAGCTTTATTTTAAGTGCACACATAGTAACTCAATACACAAGTTAATCAAGCCCTACACAAGCATCTCAGTGAAATCAGAGAAGGTGGCTCTGAATCAGCCAATAGAAGTGAGGTTCCTTCCGTGGGCACAGACCTTGAGAGATGTTCTCCATTTATTCAGACTACTGAAGTCACTACACAATACCACTCAGTCTTCTCTTTGAGGTGACAGAAGCAGCAAAACATGGTCCTGCTTAAAGACAGCATCTCATGGTTCAGCTGAGGGAACATCTGACGGCACAGAAAAATATGCTCAAAAGGAATTCAAACTGGCAACTTCAGACAAGCAGTAAAATCAAAAGGTGAATGAAGGTTTCAGACAAGGAGTAAAATGGGAAGGTGCACAAAAGTTTTAATTGGCTGACTGGGTGCATACAGAAAAAGACAACACACAAAATAATGAATTTCCTAAGATTTCAAGGAAAAGACTGAAGCATTTGCAAAGAATCAAATTAAGGAATATCAGGAGACAAATGGCAGGAGATCAGCAGTGCCCAAACAGAGACTGTAACATTGTCCATGAAAGATTTTCACCCATTTTTCAGGAGGCACTCACACACTCCTCCTCTGCTTGTCACACACCTCAATTTCAGCAGGGACACGTGCTCTGCGCACTTGCCTTTTTGCAGTCCCACAAAACTCCTCAGGGGGTGAGCTAACTCTCACAAGTCACCATTTTGGTTTTGTTTTCCACATTTCCCCAAAGAATGAAAAAACAAAAATGGCAGCAAGCCAAACTGAAGTATGAACAACATGGGGGGGCGGAATCCTAAACTTACATCAGTAGTCCTGGAGAAGCAACACAATTAAGCCCGAATTTCTGTCAGCCAGGAGAGGTTTGATGTTTTTTAAAGGGTGATCTTTCACCGGGAAAAACAAGCCACAAGATGCTGCATGAAGTTTCAGGAAATGAAATGCAAAATCTTAAGGAAAAAGCATTTAAAGGAAAAGGAAGAGGACAGGCAGTTCTGTTTATAGGAAGAGGATTTCTTCATACATACCAACTCAGTGATGAGCTACCAGCAGACAATCTATGGATTGTCTAAATCAAAACAAAGCAATTTCAATTACAGTTTTCAAGTACTGTATACAAAACTGATGGTTTCAGTCAAGCTTGAAAGGCTGGAGCACTCAGTGCATCCTTTAGCTAAGCATTTTAAGCACTGCCAAAAGTACCTAACAGTATGGATGTAGGGAGAGACGAACACTTGAGTTATATTTGAAGAAAACAATGCCTGCAACCTTCAAACTGGACTTTGAATAGAAGGTATCCATATCCAGGTTTAAGCTGCCTGAAGCTATGCAACATTAAGGGAAGATGAACAGACGTGATTTCAAGAGACATTGACAGAATCCACAAAATCGTTTACTTGCAGACTTGGGGGACTTCATGTGGTCTCTCTGAGCATCTAACTATACGGTCAGGTGTACAGCAGCAACCACATTTGACAACTTTCCCTTGCTCCTCTCCTCAGTAATGAATGACTTCATTCATATGAAAAATTAGATATTCCCAATGCACAGCAAGAAGCCAAGTGACCATCAGGTACCACAGGACTGCTCCCTGTCCACATCAAGCATGAGACCTGGCTTTAGAGCAGCCTCTGCCCATAATCATTCACTTCCCAGGGCTACTTTCCCTATCACATTTTTTTAATTTGGTAATTTAATAGAGAAAGAGGCAAAGCATATGTACAGCACCACTCAGTGAACATACAGCCAGTAGCTCTCCAACACACACTTCCAAGGAAACAGAAAATGTCTCTCTAGCTTTCTCTAGGAAGGCGCAGATAAAAGCTGAGCATCATTCTAACTCATGAGCTGTGTAACACTTGCTAGCAAAGCAAGGGCTATTTACACTCTCCAGTATGCCACACTTTTTCCATGTAACCCTTTTTCTCTCTGTCCTCAAGACAGACTTCAAAGCAGATCCCAAAAGTGGCATGAAGAAAAAGGGGGATTATGTCCTGTACAGATTCTAGCAGTGTATCACTATCTCATGCAAATGATGCCTGGATGAGAATTGCTTATGAAATTCCAAATTTAGCACATAATTTTCTCCTACCTTTGAAAAGACCACCCAGTCCTGAGCAAAACCCTAGAAGGTGTTGAAAATTACTTTCATTTCCTCTTCAAGGAGGTACTCACCATAATTCAGTTCTGCTGTTTTTCAAACATAGATCTGTAAATTTATATTTTAACATTAGTCTATTTTTATTTTAACTTCAGTAATTGTATTTATAAATCTAATTTTACATTTGCTAAACACTTTTAAAAGTAGAGCTACCAAATTGCTCTCCAAGGAGGATCAAGGAATGTCAACACAAAGACCAAGACGGATTTTATCCTTTCCTGGAAGCATGATCAGTTTAACACAAGACTCACTATGGACCTATTCACATATGTGTTCTTAACCCAAGAGCACTTCTCTCATTTCAGTGAGCGCTCATTTTGAGCTTAACAGAAGCACCTGCAAAGTAAATTGCAGTTCCTCCTCCAACCCTCTGTTGTCTGGACTTATCATCCTGCCAGTCGCGTCCTCCCCCTCCACCTCTGGTTCTTACATCTCAATTAACTTGCATCAGTACCACAAGCAGCAGTAACACTTTCTCCTTCTTCCAATAATTCCCTCCTGTTATCTTCACTGCAGGGTGCCGTGACACAGAGGTTTTACAGGACCTGGTCTGGCACTAACATGGGAGACATCACCTTTCTCACCATCACAGGTCGCATTGAGGACTCTCGTAAAAAGAGAGCTACTGTACCTGAAGACAGAGGCAAGTTCCTGCAGCCAAGTGCTCTCTCCATGCACACCTTACATGTACTGGCACACAGCAGACCCACAGCAAACTTCAGTAACTCCTGAGAAACAAAAGAGTCTTTTGGCCAACTGCCTGTCACAGAGTCAGCACTAGGAAAATTTCATACCCTGACATGACTGACAACACCACCGCTCCTCAAGACCATCTGGATGACTTGGCAAGTAATAATTTTATTTTGTTCGGCGTTATCTGTGAGTGCCGTAACTCACTTGCTTGCATTTTGCTTAACTGAAAAAAGGAACTCTCAGCAAGGGCTTGCCAAAGCTTCTTCTAATCTTTTAACAAAGGTTATAGATTACCGAATGACCTAGTTGACAAAACAGCTTATTCTTGTTTTTAAAACAAACCATTAGCTCAGCCAGGAATGGCCTAGTAACTCAGAACTGTTTTCCCAGCTAACAGTGCAGAGTAAGTTTTTCATTTCTGGAAAAATTTAAGTGTAATGCATTAAAGAATATACTCAGCTCATTAATGTGATAATAAATAAAACTAAATGAAAAGCAATAGTTCTCTGGGGCATCTTGTTAAACGTAAGACTTGGAAAAAGTCTCTGTCTGAGAGTTTACTGGACCAGATGGCCTGATATATGTAGGAGTACTACATAAACGAAAACTCTCTACAATACTCTACAATAAGTCCTATAAATTTACATAGATTACATGAAAGAATGACACAGTGGACTAAAGAAAAGAAAATAAGATGCCTTCTGGAAGATTTAACGGTGCATGAATTTCTGCAGACTCACCAGCAGCTCAGCCACTGCATAGACAGTATGTGCACACCCTGAGTTTAAATTGTGGCAGAGGTGGTTTTTCTACCAATACTCACTATTCCTTTCCTAATAATGTCTAGCATTCAATTTACCTTTTTTTGACAATTACACACTGGGCACATATCTCCCTAGATGCATCATTACAACTCCCATTTCTTGACTGATCTGTAAAAGCTGACTCGAGGCCCACCAACCTCTAAGAGTGTTTTTCCCCTCTTCATACACATCAACTTATATTTGTCGACCCCAGGCAACAAAATAGAAGATTAAAATTAATTCACTTAGAAGATTCTTCTGCAGTCCTCAGCAGCTGATGTCCAATGTGAACTCTCAGCTCACTACACGCCTTTGTAGAGGGGGTGGTGGGCTGTTAACAAGAGTTGGGTAGCATACGCCCTACTAAGACACCACTGCCATGAATCTACTTGCAACCTTGTTTGAGTCCATTGCTTCCCTCTATTGCTTTTGTTTGCCACCCAAACCTAGGCCTGCAGTCAGTGTGGTTTTATTTTAGCATTTCACACATCATGAATACTAGAGCTTTCAGTTCTGGACAGAACCTTCCATGTGCAGTACCCTCAGTTATATCTGTCATCTTCTAAGATGCTCAGAAAAACAAGACAAAGAAAAGACTGTCATTATGGCTAGTAACTGACTCTGGCACTGGATCACCTTTTGGGTGGCCAGGAGAATGCTGTCTACATTTTCCTGAGTGCATGGAAATTGTACAGGACAAAAAAAAAAAAACAACAAAACATGCTTCTACCAGATTAAATGTTGGGCACTTTTTTTTTTCAAGAATAGGTGTCTGCAAGTGTTACAGATGATCTCAATCCAAACACATCATCTTTAAAAGGTTATCTTAAAAAAAGATGAAGCAGAGTAGATGGAAAAAGACGGACAAAGTCCTCATCAGGTATCTAAAGTGCAACTTTACTCCTTCTACTCTGAACTGGAATGTGTCTCTACTCACATGTATTCTAGGCTTAAAAATTTGAAGCATTCATTTAAAAAACTAAACATTTCATAAATAGCTTCCTGGACCAGATGCAGGTGGTACAATAACATAACAACCTTCAACTCATTACTGCATTTTATGCATCAAATAGAACTCATCTGTAATTAATTTTTTCTTTTTCCATCTGAACAAATCCCAGCAGCTGCAAGAGGCAACATTTTCTGACAAATGAAGGTGAGCAGGTCTCTGAAAAAACAGGACCATGCCCCTTAATGCTTCCCACCACACATTCACACATTTCCAGACTTAGCCACAGGAAGACTGCAACAGGCCACAATTGCCCCAAAGTACACAAGAGTCCAGGTCCTTACAGCTAGCAAAAGGGTAAGATCACAGACATGTACCTTGTGATAATTTTTGTCAGAGCCCGCATTACTAGTGGATGGATCCAAGAACCACCTCTCTCCTGGCTGCAAACTGCATGGTGATGAGCAGCAGGAGTACGACTCTGTTGCTGTTTCTCCAGGAAACTGTCGGGGCTAGGTGGACTCACTGGGAAGGTGACAGCACGGGCACTTTTCACACGACCACACACCTGGTACAACAAGACCACTGACCTTGGTGAGAAATCAGAGCCATCAAGTTTAGCAGCATAAAGGATATGCAGTGCAGTTTCAAGCCTTGTGCATCATAGCAAACGTGAGTATGTTTTAAACGCAGCAAGTACTACAGAAAGAATAATGGCTCATGTCATTTACTCCAGAGGGATAATTCACAGAATCATCGAACGGTTTGAGTGGGAAGGGACCTTTGAGGGTCAACTACTTCAAGTACCCTGCAACGAGCAGGGACATCTTCAACCAAATCAGGCTGCTCAGATCCCTGTCCAGCTTGACCTTGCATGTTTCCAGGGATGGGGCATCTACCACCTCACTGAGCAACATCTTCCAGTGTTTCACCACCTTCATCATAAAAATTTCTTTCTTAAATCTAGTCTGAACCTACTTTCCTTTAGTTTAAAACCATTACCCCTCGTCCTGTCACAACAGGCCCTGCTAAAAAAGCACTCCTCATCTTTCCTGTAAGTGTCCTTTAGGTAATGGAAGGCTGCTCTCTTTTCCAGGCTGAACAACCCCAACTCTCTCAGCCTGTCTTCACAGGAGAGGTGCTGCAGCCCTCGGATCGTCTTCGTGGCCTCCTCTGGGCTGTCTCCAACAGGTCCATGTCCTTCTTGTGCTGAGGGCCCCAGAGCTGAAGGCACTACTGCAGGGGGGGTCTCACCACGGTGGAGTAGAGGGTCAGAATCCCCTCCCTTGACCTGCTGGTCACGCTTTTGATGCAGCCCAGGATACGGTTGGCTTTCTGGTCTGCAATTCCACACTGCCAGCTCATGTCCAGCTTTTTGTCTACCAGTACCCCCAAGTCCTTCTTCATGGGGCTGTTCTCAATCCCTTCATCCCCCAGCCTGTATTGATACCTGCAGTTGCCCTGACTCATGTGCACGACCTTGCACTTGGCCTTGTTGAACCTTATGAGGTTTCACATGGGCCCACTTCTTGAGCTTGTCCGGGTCCCTCTGGATAGCATCCCATCCCTCAAGTGTGTCAACTGCAAGCTTCCTGAGAGTGCACTTGATCCCACTCTCTATGTCACTGATGAAGACATTAAACAGTATTCATCCCAGAATATACGCCGGAGAGACACCGCTTGTCACTGATCTCCAACCATCCAGCCAGTTCATTTCATTGAAGCCTGTATTCATCCAGGCCATATCGTTATTGGCCATACTGTACAGCGTGGAAGGGGAGCGGACTGCAGCGTATTAAGTGAAGAGGGTGGATCCCTCTTCTTTGTATAGGTGCAGCTGGTAGGGTGTTCAGGTTTTCCGCTGGCTATGGTTATGATCTAGAAAAGCCTCCCAACCAAATGGAGATGGCTACTTTTGCTACTGTGGTATAGCTTCCTTGTACAGTTCTTTTTGCTCCACGGAGTGTGGAGCCCTGATAGAACTGAGCACACGGCGTAGGTGCCTTTGTCATCTCTTCAGCTGCACGTGCGCCAGCTTCGCCTGCTTAGCAGGATTTAGGAAGCTTGCTGTGGGTGAAGTCAGGAGATGGGAGACTGGGGAGGGTGCTTTTCTGACAGGTGAAGTGCTGTTAGTTCATTTGTTGGTACTGGGCTTACTGTACCAGGGAAGATGGAGAAATAAGATAGAGTTTGTTGTTAGACTTCAGAATATTTACAGCCTTACTGGTGAGAGAATGAGAGGCCCTTAGCATAGCCCAGGGCCTTTGTAAGGCTACTGCCATTAAAGCAAATGTACAAGAACCTAATTGGTGCTTTTATGATTGATGGTTCAAATGTATCATTGCACTCATTTGACTGTTTCGTTATTCAGTAGCTTGTCTTGTTTTCACTTGACTTGTTGCTATGGTATTTCCTAACAGCATGTCTGAAATACACATGAATAGGAATTCAAACGTACTGCCTTGAAATTACAGAGTTCAGATGTTACAAAAAAATTTATTTTGGATATTTATACCTATAAATAAAGCTTGCTCTCGTGTAGATAATTCTGGAAGCATAAAGTAAAACGTAATCCACATTGTGTGTGGGGAAACTGCATTTTTATGAGGCAGGGTGTATGCTGGTATCTCCATTTAAAGCAGAGGCAGGTACGACCGGTTAGTTCCTAAGACAGGAGAGTCCTGGGGAAAGAAAGGACCTGGCAAGTGATCTATAAGGGTGCTTAGTAAATATTTAGAAAACCTTAACAGGTTTCTCATTTATTCTGCATTTTCAGAGGAAGAGGATCCACAATGTGGTCTCATTGAACTGCAGGACAAGCAAAGGCCCAAGGTTTCTCACCGCATAAAGGAGGATGTTTTTAACTTCTTAAAACTTTCAGAGATTTTTCCATTCCTGTCTTGCCATTGTTTGAAATGTTCTGGGAAGACCAAAGCTTCTAGTGACAGCTTTCCTGGTGACTTGGCAAGCATTGCACAACAGACTTCTAAACTTAAACTAGGCTGTATTATTGTATGAAAGAGCACACCAGTATTGCATACAGGTCTTTGCATGTTTCTGTTGAATTGGGAAATAAGCCGGCAAGGTGCACGTACTGTATCCAGCATTCCTTTCAGTGAATAGTTGCAGTATTCAGGATGGCCTGTGGTCACACTCCTAAACAAAGAAGCGAAATGTGTCTGTATTGGCAAGCTGCTAAGATGGAAAAGGAGGTCAAAGTTGTGTAACAACTGTAAAAGTTAAGTCCCACAAACTTGCAGTGAAAAGAGAGTGTTGTTTTTAAGCTCCTCATGAAAATAGCATCTCCTCCATCAGCTTGAATGGGCCTGTCTGCATAAGCAGTCTGATAAGAGTGTGTTTTATATAATGTTTTTAAAACATTGAGGTTTAAAAAAAAAATTTAAAAATTTTCTCTAATCTGCAAGTACTTAGCCTATGGGCATTTCCTCAAAGCTATTGTCTTCTAATTATCAATGGATCTCTTCAGTGAACTCAAAGGCAGTCCTGC
>NW_009592940.1:0-14866 GCF_000690535.1 Cariama cristata | reverse complement strand
ATAGCCTGTTTGCAGGATGGAGGACAACTTCAGAAGTGAGTCCAAAAGTCCCTAAAGGGGAGAGGCACTGTAAGATTAAGTCTGTATTTTGGCTTCTGTCATGTCAGGCATATGCTGTGGAAGAGCAGGAAGAGAGGAGGAAATAACCTGCTTAGTTTTGACCAAAATAAAACTTTGTTTTGATAGAGTTAGACTGAACGGGCCTGAATTGCCTTGGTGCTGATGTGCCCTTTAAGTCCCACTGATTCATTGTTTGGAAAGTAGAGACTGTTATTGTTGTCTTGCAAAACAGCTTTGAAGCTTTGGTTTACTTCCTGGCTTTGCTAGATTTCTTGTTTGTTTTGCTCTGTCCATCTATAGGCAGTTGTCTTTCCTCCTTCCATCTTCTAAGTATGCTGCAGCAGCTACGCATCCTGCAGTTGGCATCCTTGCCATTGTCTGCGTCGGTGTACTTTTATTACGCTAATTTGAGCACGCTGATTCTTCCATGTTCAGCTCTTCTATGCCCTTCTTCCTTCCCCAAGCCCTCGTAACCAGCCTCTTTATAAACTAGTGCTGCTCTTCTGTGACTGCGAGCCCTGACAGAACCAAGGTGGAAGCTAAGACACTTCTGTGAATGTTGTCAAACAAAATGGGAATTTTTGAAGCCTTTCCTGGTCCTGGAGTAAAGCAGTTTGGTTTGGTGATCCACCAGAAGGCAGAGGGCCCTGCTGTGTTTCAGGGTAACCTTGGGGAAAGTGGCTGGACTGAACAGGTGCTTGCATCCCCTTCCTTAATATGAAGGATAATAAGGGAGCATCTTGTTTTCTCTTATTCTAGGAGTGATTACCAGTGCTCTTTAAAAAAGAGTTGTTTTTTCACTTGCTAAGCACTATCTTTTTTCCTTTTTCCCTTTTTTTTTTTTTTTTTTTGTGAGAAGAAAGGTGAGAATAACCACTTGAAAGACTAGGTAAGATTTGCCACCTTAACATTTTTTTGCTGTCCTCTGTTCTGTCAGTAAGTGCCCAAAATAAGCCTCTCTGAGTAGTTAAAACAACAAACACTTTGCCTCACTAAGGTACCTAGCTGTAGAAATACTTGCGAAGAGAAAGGAAGATAAACAGTTCTTCATGACTGTAGTACACAGGGCAGGAAATGCTGGACATAAGTTGTAATGAGGGAGGTTTCGTTTGGACATCAAGCACCAGTTTCCTAACTGTGAGAAGTCTGGAGGACGTAGAGTTGGCTGTGGAGAGAGGTTGTGGGTTGCCTTTCCTGGGTGGGTTCTTGGAGCAGATTTCACTGACACTTGTCAGGAACACAGAAGGACAGACTAGCTGAGCTCTTGAGGTCACTTACGGTCCAGTTTTCTGTGAAAATTAATGTGTTACCTACATGCTTTCATTACAGTTATCTCTGGGACATACTGAGATTCATGCCCAAAGTAGTGAATATTTTAGTAGAAATTGTTTTGATGATGTGGTTATGTGGCACAGAAATAACACACTGTCTAAACTGTAAGATATGAATGTTTGACATCAGCTGAGTAGAGTTGTTACTACTCTTCTATCTTTCTTCTTCAGACTACATAGTTAGATGTACTTATGCTGCACTCTTAACAGTAGTGCTCTCTACTAGACTTCATGAAAATGACTGAAAGTGTTGAAAAGGAATTGAAAAATTCACCCTGCTGGAGTGAATTCCCTCCCAGCACCGAGGCTGGGGAGTGATGTGATTGAGAACAGCCCCATGGAGAAGGACTTGGGGGTGCTGGTAGATGAAAAGCTGGACATGACTCAGCAATGTGTGCTGGCAGCCCAGAGCGCCAACCGTATCCTGGGCTGCACAAAAAGCAGCGTGACCAGCAGGTCAAGGGAGGGGATTCTGACCCTCTACTCCACTGTGGTGAGACCCCCCCTGCAGTAGTGCCTTCAGCTCTGGGGCCCTCAGCACAAGAAGGACATGGACCTGTTGGAGACAGTCCAGAGGAGGCCACAAAGATGATCCGAGGGCTGGCGCACCTCTGCTACGAAGACAGGCTGAGAGAGTTGGGGTTGTTCAGCCTGGAGAAGAGAAGGCTCTGGGAAGACTTTATTGTGGCCCTTTGCTACTCAAAGGGGGCTTATAAGAAAGATGGGGACGGACTTTCTAGCAGGGCCTGTCACGACAGGACAAGGGGTAACGGTTTTAAACTAAAAGAGGATAGATTCAGACTAGATATAAGGAAGAAATTTTTTTATGATGAGGGTGGTGAAACACTGGAAGATGTTGCCCAGCGAGGTGGCAGATGCCCAATCCCTGGAAACATTCAAGGTCAAGCTGGACAGGGATCTGAGCAACCTGATCTGGCTGAAGACGCAGGAGGGTTGGACTAGATGACCCTGAAAGGTCCCTTCCGACCCAAACTATTCTATGATTCTCTTTTATGAAATTGTATGAGAAAGGTGAGTTCTGCATAGACTTTACTCTCTCCCTCTTGAAAGACAAACAGATTAGACCTCCTATCTGTGAAATTAAGGTGGTCACAGAATTTCAAAGGCTTGTGATTTTAGCTTAGATCTTAGAACAGGTCCCCAACATTGAGAGCTTTTTCTTCTTCAGACAGATGGAAGATGGCTAGTGCCAAACTCACATTCAGATCCAGAAAGCATGAACAGCTTCTCTTTTCTTGAGGATTAGGCCAAAGACAGGACAGTGCCCTGGCACAAGGCACTGGTTCACTGACAAAAAACCAGAAATCTCCAAGAGGGTTACAATATCAGGAGAGAGCTCAGCAACTCATCTCCTGACAGTCCCCCAAAAAAGATCCTCCAGAGGAAGAGGCATCCCACTTACAACGTGGAGTTGCACAGGGGGCCTGGAGGGACACAGTTTTTGCTCTGTCCCCTGAATTTGTCTTCCCATTCTGTGGTTCTAGCGTGGTAACACACTACTGTGAAGTCGCACTCACCATGCAACAGCCACACACCATTGGGATGGCTGTGACTCTCCTTCCAGAAAGGAGGAATCACAAGCTCCCAACCTTAGGGGGCCAGCAGTGGTGCTCAGTGATGCTGAAGACAGAGATCCTGAAGAGAAATAACCTCTGAACCACACAAATCTGTCTCTCTGAGGGCAAACAATTAAGCACTCCAGTAGCTCTTTTGTACACGTCAGAGGATGAAGGTTGCCCATACAAACCATATGCCATACCACGTAACACAGCTGTGCCTTTTTGCCAGGTCTTCCAGACTGCAGCCTTTACACAGAAAGCGTCAAGTCAGCTTGAAGTCTGACAGAAAAACCTCTGATCACCCTCACTCCACCTGCAGTGAAAGGCTATAGCTTCTAATACCCTTGAAGGGAGAAGAGAGGTCTTCCAATGACACCCAAACTCAAAATTTCAGCAAGATGCCACAGGGGTAAGAAGCAAATTAAGCACCAGATAGATACCACAACAGACAAACCTGTTGAAGACCACTTAAACATCTGTCTTTTCCCTTGGTTCTGTCTTAAGCTAGAGCCTCTTTTGTCTTATGCTGCAGATTGCTCCTGCAGTCAACTGAGCCATAGATAAAAAACAGTGGTGAGAGCAGAGGGGTGCCAGCTCTGCAGGATCTACAAGTGAAACAGGACAGCAGGGGCAGAGAAACATGTAATGGTTAAAAACAGGAAAGTGACAAGGAAGATCCAGATGGACCACAGAACCACCTACTGTAGGGTATGCACACCAGTGTCATGAATGCTAAAGACATGGTTCTGCAGCTGTTGCCTGCAACAGCTTCTCCAATTCACTGCTTTCAGGGTGATGCTTTACAAAGAGAAACTTTGTCAATTGTTCATCAGCACTCTCCAGCTGACTCACAGCTGGGAAAACAAAAAGCTATAGCTTACAGTATTCAGAACAGAAAAACACAACAAAAACCACAAGACAGTCTGATCCAGCCCTCAGTTTTAAGGAAAATCCACTAAAACAATTTGACATTTACTGCAAGTGTCCTTATAACTGAAACTTCATCACACTTAGGCAACCTACATAAACCCTGCAGGTTTCCAGTCCTCACATACATGGCCTCTTGCATCACTATCACTGGTTGCCCAGTATATTGCATATAACTTCACATATCACAATGTTAATGTCCTACTTCGATAACTAGTTTCTGAAAACCTCGGTGGACAACACAGATGTCTCCTACAAAAACCAGTCCTGTTAACGCTTCTGCAATTTTAGACATATTCAAGCCAAAAATCCCTCTCCACTTATAAAAGGGAAACAACGGTAGCACTTCTGCAGCTTTGAAAAAGAAGAATTTGAGTTACACTTAAATACTCAAAGATTTGGAGACATTCTCAACACTATAGCATTCACAGCAGCCATAATGTAGTCCTGCACCTATGGGGCGTATCACTAGGGGAACACAGCATACAACACACATGCATCCCATGCACACAAAGCCTCGATGAGTTTGCTCAGTGCTCTAGGGGTGGAAAAACCCCAGGAATTCCCTCCAAAACAAACATAAGCCTTTGAATGTACCAAGGAAGGGGAGACAAGAGCATTTTACATAAAAACTGCCTCCTCTGCTCAGTGATGTAACCAGTAAGCAGGAGGGTTGCGACTCCTGTGAAGAGCACTTCCTTCTACCCTGCCTCTTAAAAATTGAACGCAGAACATAAAAACGTAATAAAAAAATCCTGGAGAGACTAGAATAAAAACCACTGCTAATCCTAGCTACAATAGCACCCACCTACCTCCACAGCAGAGTCATAATTTTAAAAGAAATGCTGAGTACAATTAAAATGTAGGCCAAATTATTAATACATGTAACCACAAGATAAGTGTTCTTCCTCTTTTAACTTGGGTAATCTCAGCATTATCCAGGGCATTTCAACATTTGCTATCACCACAAAACAAAATGAGTGAAAGAAAAAAACCACCAAAACTACTTCAGTTGCCATGGCAACCTCTACCTCTCATTCATATAGCACTTCATTTCCAAGTTGCATCGCAGACAGAAGTGTACAAAACTATAGGATTCAGGTGAAAAACAGAGCTGTAAAGAAGAGAGGGGAAAAAAAGGGCAAAAAGCAAAAAACTGGTTCCTGTGCCAGCTGGGTAAGTACATTCAGTATTTTCGTCAACATGGTTGCTATGAGGGTATTGACATGGTCAGGAAACTAAAAGCAAATGATTCATACAGTGGTGAATCAGAGGAAAACAAAACACTCACAAGGCACTATTTCTAGAAAGGCTGGTAAACTGAAGGTGCTACTTTTTTTTTAAAGCACCATTCTTAATTTTACTATGAAGTTCAAGCATTTTAAAAAGATTCAAGTTAAGAAAGAGTGCGGATTTCAATTCCACCACTTAGGCTTGAGTCATTGATGAGACTCGTGATTATAATTACCTTGAATTTAAGGAACAGTCCCTTTCACATAAGTAAGATCATATATAATTCATAGAAGCTCAGCACCTACACGTATCTGCCAAACAGAAGCCTTCAGTGTCAAGCTGTATACATCATTTACGAGGACACTAGAACTTCCGACCTGCAACAGCACTGTTCACAAAACAGTAAAATTCAAATTCTACCCCTAAGAAACTATAAATCTTTCTTAAAGAGGGACCAAATGATCGCAAAGTATTGTTTAGGTTTGTTTGGTGTTGTTTTTCTAATCGAACAGACAGGCAGAGCAAGTTCTTGTAGCACTTAATAGCTGGTTATGTTACATAATAAATATATACACATGAATTACCAACGCATGCTGAAAGGTTCTTAAGGCTTCCTATGAGACCATATTTAGAAAAAAAGTTATACTGATGAAAAGTATTGCATATGTATAAATATATCTCCATCACCTTTCCAGAATTGGGAAAAGGAAGAGGAGGAGGATTTACTATTTAAATAATCTATTTGCTCTTCCTGAAGAAAAAGTGCTTGAATGAAAAATACAATAGCTTCACAAAATCTCAAAGCACTTGCCAGAGAGGAGCTATTCTGGAGCAAAGAGAATGTAAGAGGAACAGAATAAGAGAGATCAAAACCAGAATGGACATGACAATGCTTAGCTGTTTTGAAGGGTATTTTAAACATTATAGGATTTTTACCTCCTACTTGGGCCTATTTCTGAAAAAGGATTTGGCCGGGGAGGTCTGATAGTCCCAGCTGCTGTTGGAAATATACAGCACTGTTTAACTTCACAAGAGAAACTACAGGCATGTAAGTCAATGGCACAGAAACCAAATCGGGAATCTTTTCACTTGTTTTTGTTGCTAAGGTTACACCTCTTCTTTCACACACCTCCTCACTTTGGGTCATACGCTCGGTTTCTCACTTAGCACCTTTTATTTGCAGAGTTAAGTCTCCCTAGCTTCCAGACAGAGGGTTGAAGCATCAAACACAACTGCAAGCACCATTTTCCTCAAGTTTCAGCCCCTTCTAGGATAAAGAGGCTGTGATTACATTTTGGAAGGGCTGTTGTTAAGACGAATGACAACTCTCCAGGAGTAAGCGCAGACACACTGCTCACAGCTCACGTCCACACCTGCCAGGCACAACTGTCCCAGTGCAGTACTATGCCACGGGTATATCCAACGGCATCCATGGCCATCCAAAATTTGGGCATCAACTTGCGAAAGTGTTTTGAGACTTTTAAATTCTCTAAATATTTTTGAATATCCAAGAAGTCTGAAATCAGCTTTCCCAGCCCTCCGTACCAACACTAATTTGAGAAAAGGTTTAATGTGTAAAAGCAGTTTTTCCTAGGTCATGCTACTCAGCCCATACCTTTGTTTCAAGTCTAAGGGCTTCTTTCTACAGTACATTCCAGGCTTGCAAGACCTAATCAGTTTCCCGTGCAGATTTGTATGTGCAATGATTTACACTCATCCTGGCATCCTAACTGGATTCTGAAGAAAATCTTTCATCTCACAAAAGGCGTTTGTTATTCTGAAAGACAGCACCCACAGTCTCAAACAGGACTAGCCTTTTCACTTTATGTTCGGATTCTTCCCTCATGCCCTCTTCATGCTTAGAGGAATCTTAGCAATTTCCTTGTATTCTTCTGCCTCCTTTTGAAGTTCCCAACCATGCAATGATTTCAGCACGGAGGAAGTGTTTTTGTTTGAAACACTTAAGGCATTGGTTAATGGAATACTCCTACGCTCCCTGGTTAACAAGGTGTACCAGTTCTTATCTCCACGCGCTGTAGAGAAAGTACTGTCGAAAAAGGACAGACTCATTTCCTGAATTACACCATAACAAACCAAGACATTAAAATGTGACACATTCTGCCAAGGAGAAAGAAATGCAATGAGGAACAGAGATTTTTTGGCTACATACTCTTGCACTTAAACTGGAAGTCCTACCTCCTAGCTGCTGTAATCTACCCTGCAGAACAACACGCTACTACTATTTTAACACTTGAAGTTCAAATCATTCAGTTTCTCCCAAGCACATACGTTTAGCAAAGTATTCAGAATGCCTCTAGTAGTCTTCTGCACATAAAACCTCCAGGGACAGATTAAATTGTGGTCCAATACAGTAATTTTTACTCTCACTTTTATTTGCTTTAGATCTTACAACAACGTTATTTTGGCATAGCAAGTGGCACAGGATTTGTTTCATATAAGTGGTACTTAAAAAGAAGCCAAGCAGGTGAGAAATATCAGCATATTACATTCATAATCCTAAACATATTTCCAAATAAATCACTCATATTCAATTTTAAACAGAGCAAAAGCAACATATATAAAAATACAAATACGTGTTCTTCACACGTATAAATATATCTGAATATATATGTATGAATATATATACACACACATGCACACACCCACATTCTTGCAGAGCCAAGCAAATAAAAATATTTAAACAAAAACAGAAAGTGAAATTAGAAGTTGACTGTATCCTAGTGAACAACAAACTTCCACAAGTGAGACAACAGTAGGCAACAATATGGTTTAAAAGGAAGAACACTGTTGTGGCACATTTAGAAAAAAAGTAGTACACTTCCACTTGCTTACTTATCACATTGTGATATACAAATGTTAGTTTTTGCTCTCTGCTTGGGAGAGTTTCCTAACAGCCTTCTCTCAAAAGTGAAAGGTGCTATAAAACAAAAAGGGAGGAAAAAACCAAACAAAACAGGAGGTGATCAGGACATACTATTTTAACATTTAGAAAGGTCTATATGCTACACATACATCCTGTTCTTTCTGTACTGATGCTGAGTAAATTAAATACATGAATATAACTTAGTCACCTGTTTTCAACAGGTGTTATAAAAGCAGTTTTGCCAAAGGGATTTTCCTGAGCCAGTTCAGGATGGTCCTAATGAGCAACAAATAGCCCAGAAGGCAGACCATTTGAGCAGATCAAATGCAGTGTTAGAAACAATCCTGGAACAAACTAGTGACATAACCAAAAAGCAAAGGTGAGCCAGGGACAGCCTGTTTCAAAGCTGCCTCCTGAGAAAGGAGCTCCAAAATCAGGAAGAGAACTAGGTTTCTATGGTTAGTAAGCAGAAAAGCAACATTACGGACAAGTTACAAAGAACACATAATCAAAAAGGAGAAAACAGACAAGGAACAGGGACTCTGTCCAGAGGGAACTCTGTGGAAACCATGCAGCAAAATTCCTTATCCCGGACTTGGAATTCAGAACCAGAGGCAGAGACAGGGGAGGCAGGGAGTGGTGCAGAAATCAACAGAAACATCCATTACAAACTGCCAAGAGGAGAATGAAAACCAAAAACCTTGCATATCAACCTCCATGGCGCTGTAAGTAGGAGACCCCACCTCAAGATCAGCATCTAGGCTTGGGTAATAAATGCCCATTGTACATAACATGTCTTGTTATAAAACAATTGTCAATGCAAAAGTGATTGCTTAATGGTTTTTCTGACATGGAAAACTCCAGGATAATGGCATCAGGTATTTTACTGAACTAAAAGTAACATCATTACTAAAAAAAATTGCTGATGACTAAAACTGAAGGAGGACAGAGTAATCACACACAGAGATGTGTACTGCTGAGTAAGATGCACTATATCCTATCTTAATACAAACTTCTATGTCTATAAAGAAGGAATGCACACCACCTCTAGAGAAAGGGGAGATGTTACCAAAATGTACTGGTTCCCCAAAAGAAACCAGACCTCAACCAGGGGGAAACACACAGCTAACGCACACAAACATCACAGAAAATAGGAACAGGGAAGGGTTTCTGCACCCATGCAGTACCGAGGTCACTTCTGATTGAAACTCTACCCAGGTTTTAAATAAAAGGCTGTTAAATGGCTCAGTGCAGTGCTTAGAAAACGTTTTATGGTGAAAGCCTTAGAGGTCCATGCCCTTTGTTTATCATAAAGAAACAACTAGTCAGGCATTTATCTTCCACACAACTGCAAAAAAGAATAAAAGGCTTTACAGACCCTTAGCACAGCACTGCAAGAACTATGGTCCATGGGAAACTTACAAGAGGAAGACTGAAAAATTTTGCTGTGACATGGAAAGAACCAGAAGGCATTAGCCTAGAAGATGGCTGAGGAACACCTGGACAAATTAACTCTAAGCAATAGTAAAAGGAAAGATCATCTAGAAAGGAAACCTGCAGAAGCAAGCCGCAGCCACTCCAGACCATGATGAATTGATGAGCACCTTCTTTAGTGCTTTTGTCATTTATCACTGAGCCAGACTGAGGCAGTAACAGCGATGAGATATGAAAGTGCTGTGCAAAGCCTGGTATTGGATTACTGGCTTTAGCACTTTCTGGGGTAAGTTATTTCCTACGTAATTGAGTTTCTGGACTGAAATCCGGGATAATGCTATCAACATGAAATATAGCTTGCACCTACAAAACCTGTGTGTGTCCTCACAAAGCTCCCTGTCCTTTCCTCTGCATCACTGATGATGACACTGATATTTTCCTCCGAAACACTGTCAGAGGCAGGCAGGAAAAGAAAAAGCATAAATTCTCCAATGGATTACCATTCAAATCCAGATCAGTAAGTTGCACCTTTCAGTGTGCCAGTCAATCCTCCAAACATTCTTCCCAGCATATGTTTCAGCTTGATCAGAACCGAGCTAAGTTTCTGTGTCAGGATTTCTTTCGAGGAGTATTTTTGGCGGTTATTTTTCTTTTTTTGACAGTCTTTGTGTTTGTTCCCAAGATGGATTCAGAGTCACATGGCTCAATCTACATTTTAAATGCAGCTAAGTCACATACACTCAACATCTCAACCACAAACTCACATTGCACCTCAACATCAAATATCTTATCGTTGCACGGAAAGGCCCCGCCACCGACAAGGAACCCACTAAAGAAAAAAGCGAGCAAGTCTTGAGAATTCAAACTGACTGTGGGATAGAAGCAAGATTTTACTGCAGTTTTACTTTATTGCAGCTTTTACTTTTAGTTAAAATGCAAGACAAGCTTGTCAGAAGGAAGAAACTGTTTTCCTTTTGAACTGCAAGCATTAAGACTTTCTGGGGAATCTCATACATCACTCACTTCCTTCAAAACTGAGCTGAACAAAATCATCGTGGTCAAGGATGCTCCAGCTGCCTGTCCCAACAACAGAACTAACCAGAAAGGACAAGAGTTCAAGGGGATTGCTCCTTGTCCCTTTATTCCCTGCTACTATTTCCATATCCCTACAGAGACAAACTCCTTGTTAGTCTAACGTCCATCTTTAAACCAAAACACACCTTCTCTATCTGACTTGAACCACTTGGAGCCGTCTTTAAATGGAGCGGACTCCATTCAAAACATGTCCAGAATGTGCATCCCCAGGTCGCTGCAGAGATGCTGTCTGAACATCTGCAGGTTCTCCTACACCAACAAGGCACAATGTGGCTTGCGTATGTCTGGGACATGCCCGTATGAATCACACTAGCTTTATGGCTGTCTTTCTAACTCGGAGATTTATGGCATAAACATAACTCCTATTCACCATTTACATTTCATTCTGGAAAAGCTCCAGTGTTGTCAGCCAACATCTAAACCAGGGATTTATGCATCTTGCAATAAATTTGGAGGTTCTCTTTAGAACACAAAGCCTAAAAAACAGATAATCCCCCCCCAAAAAACCCCACAAAATCAGAAAACAAGGATGCTATTACCCAAAGTATTATTTGACTTAGTGCCTTGATATCAAGACAAGGATCCTAGCTGCTCAAGTGACATTCCCCTAGTAGAAACAGACACAAAACATACCAAAAAGTCCCTGACAGTAGCTTTCAATAAATGCTCTAATGAAAGACAGGTAGATATAGATATAACCTAAAAAAATGGCTAAACAATTCTGTTAAATTTGCTAACCAACTTGCTTATTACTTAAATCCCTTACATTTTACTTTGGCTAAAATAAACCAAACCAAGTTCACATTAGAAAGATTTATAGCACTAGAAACACTTCTAGCCCCCAAAATGTACAGATTCACAATTCTTCCCAGATTTTTTTTTTAAGTCTTTTACATAAAAAGAAAAAGCACTGTGAAAAGAAACGTATTTATCGGTGACTAAAATTAATCCCAAACTCCAAATTAAAATCTCTGCTGGCTATTTTTTTAGTGTATGAAATTGGTTCCTCTGTGCACTACCAATGAGAACTCAACTCTCTTTATTTCTTAGACAGATTTCATGTACTTAATATTTTTCATTTTTAAGGTTCACGCACACATACACAGAAACCCAGACGCTCACACTGCCTCTTCCTCACCAAGCCCGAGGAAATTTGTACCCACTCAAAACTGAAATGACCAGGTCTTGGAAAGCAAGAGCAATATAAGAGAGTAATTGTTCATGTTACAATCCAAATATCACTTACTCTTCCGCAACACAGACCCCATCAAAGGAAGTGACAGCTACAAAAAACACCAAAAAAACCCTAGAGAGTCATTTACAAAGGGTTTACAGAAAACAAATTGGCAGGGGGTGGGGGTGGGGAGTGGAGGAAATAAATCACAGCTGCAAGCCTGGTTGACCGAGATTACAATAAATAAGTGCACAAAAGCTTAAAACAGTCACCTCTTCAGACTTATAAATGTATCTTGCCAATCTAGCTAGAGAGCTGCAATTCTCTCCAGGAGTACCTGCCATCCCGTACAAAATGCTGACAACGGCAGTACTGGCCCTGAACTGAAGAGCGAAGCAGTATCTCACTTTAAAATACAGGGATTAGATCCAGGACACACTGTGCCTTGCAGGGAGAGCATCAGAGTATCTCTTCTAGGCATTTTTCAGAGTGCATGTGAACAAAAGGGAAGAACCACTTATCTTGGCCTGCACTGCCAGAAATGCGTTAAGAATTTATTATACTTTCTTGTGGTTTTGCTACACAGCCATGTAAGCCACGTAGGCATGTGCCAGTCCACTGAGCAGTTGATAAATTTACTGAAAAACCCCATAGACTTGATCATTCACATATAGATGTCATTTTCCAAGGGTCAAAATCGATCACAATTAAAACTCAAACCCAGGCCATTTAGGTCACACAACTACTTAAAATAATGACAGGCAGGAGTTTGGGTCTTTTTTTTCCCCCCTTTCTTTAGTAGATGGGAGTCTTATCTATCAGCATTCTCAGTTCCCTTCAAAGTTTGGAAACTTTGTTTTGATCAAGACCAGTCTCAGGGAACGTCAACACAAACAGCATCAGGAGACTGAACACCTTGAACCCACAAATCTGGAACAAAAACCATTGCAAATTCACCTGGAAAAAAGGCCACTCAACGGTTTTATCTAGAAGCCTGTAGGTGGTTTATCAAAAAGAGTTCAAACAAAGACAACAACAGCTCAGCCGCAATTACACCTGCAATCCTAGTTGCTCTGGGGAGAAGAAAAGGGAGATAGCAATTAGCTACCAAGTTTCTCCAGTCTACTGCAAACATTTCCTTCATTAAAAGCTGGATGAATTATTTTTTTATTTTTAATCAGCCTAGCACTCATCACCCTTTTATTACTTTCTAAAGAACAATGATCGAACTCCATTAGTTAAAGCAAATGTGACAAGGAGGTAATTATTAAACAGAATTTACCTAAAATATAATTCAAGAAATCATATTAGTGTTCATTAAATAACTCGGAAAGAACAAGCTGCCAAGCTATTCAACAAGGTACAAGGGTGTATGCATGGCTGTCAAAAGTGACCATCAGCAAATGACCCATCAGGTATTTTTGAAATCTGTTGTTTAGTAGTAAGTTGTTGGAACAGACATGACACTGAGCATAGCTGGCTGAAAACAGACAAACAAACAAAAAACAGTATCAGTTCTTCATCCAAAGGAGACACTGACAGGCCAGGCGACATTTCAGGTTTTCCCCCCAACTCTGATCAGAAAACGCTAACGAAGACTGTTTTTCTCTCATTACCCCTCACACACACAACATGTTTGGTGTGGAGATTTTAGATGTAGGTTTAAAAGAGGTATCTTAACAGTGCCTCATAAGCACATGGTCATTAGATAGTGGTGCTAACGATACTTATCCAAAATTCAGCCTGAAAAGCCAAAGGGGAAAAACAATTCCAGACCACAAACTGTCAGCACAGTTTTCAAACTAGGAAAAGACCCTAAATTCAAGTTACAGCTATGCAATACCTTTATGGACGTAGTATATGATTGGAAAAAAAAAAAAGTGAGACATCCTGGATGAAAGTCTTTCACATTTTCTTACCTGGTAACATACCAAAGTTGCTCAGCATTTCAAGTAACAAAACCGGCACCTGAATGCCCACTTCCATGACTCCAATAATTTGCCTTCTTTTAAGGCAGCGATGTAATAAAAGACTATAATAGAGTAGCTTTCTGCATTTTCACATCTTAAGAAATTTTCACTCAAGTTTTGAGCTTTTTTGGTGTTAGGCTAGGCAGTGACTTTCTGCTATGCGGACAGAACAACACATCTCTCAGGAAAGCTTTAAGCAAATAGAAAACTGCTCTTGCAAGACTTTTTTTTCATCACACAGGAACATGACTTCCACCCAAGTTAATCCTGCACCCTCCTCACCCACAACAACAACAAAAAGCAGGAGCTATTTCAATCACTGTGGGGTACTTGCTCTACACCCACGGCCTTCTTTGATACCACCCGAACAACGAGGCCCTTGTACAACCTGACTCCTCCAGACGTGGTCTTGGAGATGCAACCCACGCCAGCTGGGCTGCATATGCTCAAGACCTCAAGGTGTTGGGTTTGTGTGTTTGGTGGGGTTTTTTTGTTTTGTTTTTTTTTTTTAAAAAGCAGGACGCGGAGAACCCTTCTTTTCCATACAACACTATGCGATTTCACTGCATGAGAACAGGCCATCATTTCGTCGCCTCCAGGAACCGCAGCTGCCGTGTGGGCCGGCAAGGAGACCTAGTGATTCCTTCTCCCCTACCTGGCATCAGCCCAGGTTTAAAAGGTTCAAATTCCATGCAGGTTGAGGCTCCCCACACCATCAGGCATTTTGGCAGATAAGGGCACCCCCAGGACAGCTCACAGCGGATTCATCCCAGGATGGGCAGGGGCAGTGTAAACACCTGTGTCACCACAGAGGAGAGGGCAGAGCCACACCTCCGATTTGTTATTATTATTGTTAGAATGCTTATTATTATTACCAGAATTTTGTGTTGTTATTATTACCAGATTTTTTATTATTATTACCAGAATTATTATTGTTAGAGCACTATTACCATTAGAAGTTATTGTTGTTAGTTTATTGTTCTTAATATCAAATTTTTTAATATTACTGTTGTTAGAATTTATTATTAGAATTTATTAATAGGATTTTTTGTATCATTATTGTTTTTACAGCTTTTTGTTCTTAGAATTTATTAGTAGTATTGGAATTTTTAGTATTATTGTTGCCATGAGACTTTATTCTTAGAATTTATTACTAGAATTGTTACTATTCTTGCAAT
>NW_009592939.1:26656-41615 GCF_000690535.1 Cariama cristata | reverse complement strand
TGCGAGGAGGAGTGTGGTGTATGGGACCGCCGGGCTCCCTTGGGAAAATCCCTTTGGGCCTGGAAAGCAGAAATCGCCCTTGCTGGTCTCTGTGAGCGGAATGGGTGTTTGAGCCCGGCTCTCGGCGGCGAGAAACCAAAACCGTGGAAATAGCGAGACGTTTTAGTGGAAACTGAAGAACCTCATTTAAAAAGCACGTTTCACATTCACCCTCCATCGCAGGTTTGAACCTGCGGGTCCTACCGCTGAGGTTCAGATTTTGTTGAAGAAAGGCTGCACCGAGGCAGCAATGACTTGAGAGAAAACGTCTGTTTCGGAGTGTGGGAGTACATACGTACCAGGAAAAGGAGAGGTTACATCTGATCCTACATAAGTTTATATATGCACAAATAAGGCATGCTGGTGACATATGGATTGCCTATATTTTCCCTATATAAACAGAAACATAAAATGAATCCACACAAACACACACAAATACACAAAAAAGGGTGTATGGAGAGAACCGGCTCTGCTGGGAAGCTGAGGTTCTTGTAATTACAACACAAATATTAAAAAGCAGCCATAACCTGCTCTTTGCTTTAATAAACACAATGGATTTAAACAAATGCGTGAACTGAGAAGCCTATAAAATACAAGATAAAATTTTGGGGACAGAACATTTGTGAAAGTTGTTAACGGCATAGTAAATTCCCCACACATACTGAAAGGTTTGCAAGACCTTGAATGTAATAAAGTTGCCTCATTTCCTAGTTTGGTTTTATCTCTGTCACAAAATTACTGTCTTAAAGCTGTTCTCCAAAGACTCTCATAACTTGTGACAACAATTTTTTTTCACTTGTAGACACCAAAAATGGTTTCTGGAGAAGCCCGCTGTGCTTTGCAAACAAGCAGATATAGTAGTGGCAAACTTATATATATATTCCAGTAGAAGGAATGCTTCCCTCTCCATCATATCTTTGCTGGAGGAGTTGAGTTTACTGTATCAAGAGATTTGTAGAATTTGTAAAATTCTGGATTAATCTTATCTGGAGAGTACACTTGGTCTCACCCTTCTTTGTACTCACAACTGTTTTCTCAACTTCTTTGCCTCGCAGCTGCAGTGCTAATAATTTATCAACCCAGTCACCTCCCTCATACGAGTTGAGCTGAGTCTTCTTCAAAGCCAAAGGAGTGAGCTGTCGGACGGCATGCGATACAGGCGGCACGCTAATAAGGGGGATGCGAGTGAGCTTCAACTTCTCTTTGGTCTGGTCACGAGTTCACGAGCCTTGTAAAGCTGCTGGGCAGGGTAACCAGATAAAGCGGAGATTAAAAAAAAAATAACCTTTGAGATGAAGCCAGATCATCTTTGATGTAAGGCAAATTTGCACTTCTCTGTTACTAGAAATTTACACTAAAAGAGACGTAGCTGGCGGCAGGAGAATGAGTGGAGGAGTTGCCTGAGCAGCGTGGGGAGGGAGAGGGATGTTGCTTGCTGCCGTCTCGGTGCAAGTGTCATGATAAAAGGGATGAGTCTGAAGGCATTTTGGCATGTCCGTGATTCAGGTGCGGTAGCAACCCTTGGAAATGCCAAGCATTGGCACAAATGACAGCAGCCTCTAAGCCGCTCCAGAGTGTACTAGAAGACTGTTCAGCAGCGCATGGGTCAGCAGCTGGGGCAAAAGAAAGGCGGTTGGGTTGTACTTGGGGCTTGTAAGTGAGAGCAAAGATTGGGGCCCAACTGTGTTGTCAGGCAAATATACCAACTGGATTCACTCACATCTGGAAGTAGCAGCCAGCCAAATATATTCAGTATCCAACATTTGGAATGGGATAGTTTCCTTTGAGTCTCCATGACCCAGGCTACTAGAGATAAAAGGAAATTCACTCTATGTGAACTAAAAGTTATTTCAGTGCCAAATTCCGCCCTCCGTTATCCCTCTCTTGCGTTCCTGCCTGGCTTCCTGTGAAGGGCATTCAGTGATGAGCCAAGCTTCCTAGTTTCCATTTGTTTTGCTGTTCACCTCAATGTTTTCCTTTCCTTTCTCTTTGGGTTTCTCTCAAAGGCTGAACAATGTCATGTATGCACACACACTCCATCTCCCAGCCACTGGTGAGACGGCCTCGATACCTTTCCATGTTGCTCTCTAGCCACAAGACTCCAAGATAGCAAACTCAATATAGGGAAGCAAGTGGCTGTGGGCATAAACATGATGTCTGATGTCTCTTAGACCCACCATGGTATCCACACATCAGCACAGGGCTGGCAGCTATGGCAGAGGGCTTAAAACAGACCTGTGCCTTTCCAGAATCACAGCTAGAGACTAGGGAAGACACCTTACGTATCTAAAGCAACACCAGATGCCATAGGCAGCCAAGCTCCCAGCTTGTCTCTTTACCCCTGTGATGGTGTAAGCTGGTGTAACTGCACTGCCTTCACAGAAGATTTGGGCCCTTGTTAGTTTTGTCCGTTTTTAAAAATTATTTTCCCAAATTAAACAAGACCCAAACTCAGTGCCGGATCAGCTGAGTCCGTCATACACTTTCAACTGAAGATGACCAGTTACATGAAGGTTTCATTATAATCACAGTTTCCAGTTAGACAATGGCCATTCTTGAGAGCATTTTCACATTTTTCAACAGAAATTTAGAAATATCATCAAGACAAAAAAATGTGGCCATCCCAAACCCAGTACTCCTCTTTGAATAGAAATTTTAAAACACGGGGTTTCACTTTGATCTGAAGAGTTGCCTTTTCTCTTTCATTATTTCCGAGCCAAAACACTGGTTGAAATTCACCCTTTGTGTAAAAATATCCCATGTTATGACTTTTTTTTTTTTGCTTTTTAAGAGAAAAAAAAAAAGTTCTGTAGCCGTGTACCCACTCAAACTCGGTGGCTTACAGGGACCTCCTTACATCGCAGTTCCCTGGTGATGGGCAAGCTGCTTTGGAACGAGTTCTGCAGACAGCTTCCAGCAGTGTAGGTGGAGATAATTTTGTAAGTTCTGGCATGAGTGCATTCACACTCTGGTTGTTGTGCATCTGGCAGCGAATCAGCAGTGCCTTACTCCATTAGTGGATGCTGTAAAATCTCCGCCAGTGCCAGCACTTGCATCTCCTGGTAGGACATAAAAGCAGGTCAGGGCAATAAGAGAGGAGAGTGCAAGGTAGATGATGGAAAGATGCAGACTGAGATGTCTGACTGGGTGAACTGCAAAGGTACAAGGTTGGTGTTCCCATGAGGCAGAGGGAGGAGAGTGGAGGATATGAGGGCCGGGGTACTTTGTCGGTCATGGTTTGACGAGGCAGGGAATAGTGTTGGATCCTAGACTGAGTCTAGTGATGGAGTAGAGAAGAAGCCATGCCTCCTTGAGCCCATATGGATGAGCTGCCACAGGACCAAGAGCTGCTACTGCCATGGATGCCCTGTAGCTGCTGGTTTGTAGGGAAGTTACGTTTGGAAACATGGGTTTGACAATCCTGAAGTCTTTTTAACTCATCCTCATAATAGAAGAGAAACAAACTACATTGCATTTCTCACGGAGCAAAGGAGATGATTTGCTAAACTGCTTGTACCTACCAAATGGCACGTGTTGGTAAAGAGTACGTATTTATGCCATGAGCATCATTTCCTTAGTAAACATTTTCTGTCAGAGGACCCAGATAGCTTTGTAAACCTTGTCCCTGTATTAATGTGGGAAAACTGAGAGGTGAAACAGTTGAGACATGAGGTTTTCTAAGAGATGTAGAGGAGTCAGGCACCCAACTCTGCCTGGCTTTCCCTGGGAGCTGTGCATCTCGGCCCCCTTGGAAATTCCAGCCTAAGCGATTTGCCCCAGGGTCATGCAGTGAGTCAGTATGTGAAGTGGGAACAGAGCCAGGCTGTCCTGACTCTCTGTTTCCTATCCTAACCACTGGACTACTCACAGGATATTGGGTCATGCAAATCTCATTGCACAATATCTTGTCAGCAATGTTTTGCTATGAAAAAATTGTCATCACGAACAGCACATGGGATCCCTTGGAGATAGAAATAGTAAACGCAAGCCATTCTATATATTCAGTGCTACAGATGACACATCCCACAGTCAGATCTTATTACAATCAAATATTTGTGGTGAAAGGACCAATATGAAATGATGCAGTCCTGATAAAATGGCCATTAAAGACCAGATGTACGCACCTGGAAAATGAGACACACTGCATTAAGTATCAGGCCACAAGTATTCCATTTCCTATTTGGGGTCAGGTCTAAAGTCAAATGAGATCACTTCTCATGCTGAGAAGACTCTTCTCAGTCTTAAAAATTCATGTAAAAAATGAAGTAATGCAAGTCAGGTATTCATATAGGTTCACCTAACCCAAAGAAAACTATGTTGCATTTGTATAGATAAACTCAGTTAGCCAGTGAAATAAATGTAAAAATATTAGTGCAGCCACAAGGAGAATTTGGCACTATAGATGAAACTGTCCCTAGTATGCTGAAATTAGTGAGTTATAGTCAGCTATCTGTTCAGTTTTATATATATATATAAATTTATAGAGAGAGATATAAATATTAGAGGTATTCTTTTAGCACTTGCCCACTCAAATATTGCACTGAAATGAGGAACTGTTATGAGTGCCCTCAAACTGCAAGTTCAGCTTTATAAATTTTAAATTTAAAATAAACTGTATGAGTTAAATGTGTCATTTTCATTCCGTGGGAAAATATGAATCCAGAGAGCTAGTTAATAATACAATATAGTTCTCTTCTTGATCCAGCAGTAAATAAATACAACTGGAATTTAGAAAACATTTCCCTTGGTATTCTATACAAAGACTGAACTTGCTGGAAGCTTTGCAGTGGGATGTCCATTAACTGAGTATATAATCTATCACCTTTCCATTGCAGTATCTTTAGCTGGAACACAAGACCAAGAAAAACACCACTTTGTCTTAAAAATAGCCACAGTCTCCCTCAGAAGCAGATGACACTGAGCTGCAACAGACTCTCTGGATGGAGAAAGTGTTCCTCATTTCCACATGCCCATAGCCTGTTGGCATTATTTACACCATGGGACTTCCTAGATACTGGGAGGAGTGGAGCTGCTTCTGCTAAGTGCTGTGGAAACATGTCCTGAAAAAACAGCACCTGCCTGCAGATGTAAGCTTTACGCTTACAGTGTGCTCCTCTGTACTGCTTTGACAGTGCAAATCTGTTCCAGCTGCCATTTTCCAATATATTTGCAATGCCCTAGTTCGCTCCCGGGCACATGAAAAACTATAATGTACCTTTTAATCATCATGTACCACTAAAGATGGGGAAGTGGAGCAGCCAGCCAGCCGTGTCTTTGCATCCAGGTGGGTAGAGGACACTGCTAGATCATACCTTTGCGTGCATTTGTGCCTACCGGCGTGTTTAACAGCTTCATTACCAGGTGAGTCGAACTACAAGAGCCATCTTTCCCTTCAGCAAATTCTGTTCCCAATGAAAGGTAAACCCTGCCTCGTGTAGCTGAAGCCCCATGGTAGAGAAGGGCAAGGAGCCACTGAACATGCTGGGAACGTGAGCAGCCAGCTCTGAGGAAAAAGGTATAAGGCAAGCACTGACGTCTCAGTGTCGAATTCTTTGTTACTGAAATTAAAACTCGGGAAGCGAGCATATTTGGATGCTAACGCAGATGAAAAATGCTTCTAGGCAATTCACCATTCCTCGGTGAGCTTGCCTCTTTACCAGGTTGCCAGCTCCGTTTTGAACACACGCTGTTTCTCGTCTCCTGCCTTCTTGCCTCTCTGGGAGTAAAGCTCCAGCCAGCACTGGCACAAACCTAAGGAGAAGCAGGCTGTTGGAAGGAAACAGTCAAACATTCAGGTGCAGAAACACCCGACCGGTACCGCTGATCAGGGCCATACCAGCTTTCTGTGGCCACGGTGAGCTTTACATCCAACCACCCCCCCGAACTTTCTTCTCATTCCCATTGCATTTGGATTTGAATTGTCAAAACCATTTGAAAACCTCTCTACCGAGGCTATGACCTGGCTCCTACTGAGCACAGTTGCCAAGCTGGCAATGAGATCACATGTTAGACATCTGTGGTCTCTGGTCAGGACAGACCAGAGAGTCTGCCGAGGGTTATGCAGTGGCAAGAACTGCCCATCAACCATCTCCAGAGTTGAGGATGTGAAGGCTGTAACTGCTTTTCCTTCCACAAGCACCCCGAACAGGGAGACCTGCCCTGTGATCGCACCTCCCCATCTTTGGGAGGAGACCTGGAGGTCAGCGGTCCTCACGGGATCTGCCAGCCGCTCTCTAGAGAAAATGCTGACCCAGGCCTACGGCGGGGGAACCTCACTTGGGAGACCTCGGTTCCTCTGAAATGGGAACTGACAAAAAACTCATGAGCAAGACCAAAACCTTAAGCTGTGGGTACTTGGACGTTTGTGTCCATCCTGTCCAGGCTGGGGTATTGTAGTTACTGTCTGTGTCTGGATCCAGATGCGAATAAACCTGTTCTCCTCAGTGGAGCAGGGCAGCATGAACCCTCATTTTTCTGCTCTCTGCCCCTGCATTGCCTTGTTGTGCACTTTGTTCTCTGCTTCCAGCTTTTACTTCCGATTTTCAAAAGACTCTAAGGTTGACTTAGGACCCACTTGAGTCATATCACCACCATGATATCACCGCCCCGACTCAGTCAGTTCAGCTGTGTTCTGCGGAGATAACATAGCTTACAAAGCCTCAGATGAATCAAGTAAACAGAAAAAAGAATTACGAAAGGGGATTCAAATGAGCTTTTAAAGATAGATTTAATGCTGTATGACTACTGCTTGGGCATGTGACAACATCTTCCTCTTTACAAAGCATTTTGTCTCAGAAATAGCATGATGACGATACAGGTGATTAAAAAGTTCCCCACTGTCTTGACCAGAGACAGAAAAATCTCTCTTGATAGTTCCCATGAAATATATAGATCTCATTTACCTCAGTAGCGTTTCAACATCCTAGAAAGAAATTCTGTAAAACCCTTAAGAAAGCCTTTGCCTGCAGTAGGAAATGGAGTAATTTTATTTAAAGACAACCAGTACTGGCTCTGCATTTGCTGAAGGTGTGGAAAAAAATAAATACACCAAACACGATACACATGTCTAAAATGCAGTAGAAGGCAACTAGGTAAAAGAAAAGTTGGCCTGCTTTCTTCTGACGGGTTGGGGGAAATCTCACCTGTGTTTGCTTTGTAATCCAGTCCTTAGTTTGGTGTCTTCATTGCGAATGACCTGTTTTGTCTTAATTTTCTCCCTCCCTGAAACCAGGGGTTTGTGTAACAGCTACACAGAACAGCTGCTTGGACTATGTATAGGCCAGTTTACATTAGCCTGGTTTTTCTTGAGAAAGTCATAGTTTAAACAAATGGTTATGTCTATTTTAATCATTTTTGTCTTCTTTTGAAGTGTTTTTTCAAACATTAGCTTTTTTCCTTCAAAATCAAGTTTAGCTTTACAAATTAGTCTGCTCTGTCATGTCCCCTTTAAACACAGCTGTTACTACAATGTAAACATAGGTTTAAAAATGTAGATAAACAGTTACAAGAAAGAGGGCTTCAAGTGTTTTTAACACATGGTCAGTTCTTGCTTACTTGATTTTTCTTGGTTTAAAATTAGAATTCAAAATACACGCTGTATTTCACAGATGTCAGCCCTTCAGTAATAACACTTACATAGTGCTTTACATCTGCAAAGCGATGAACAGAGAGACACCAACTAATAATCCTCTGAGTGCCCCCGTGAAAGAAGCGAGCATTATTTTATAGGTGGCGAAATGGAGTTACGTTGGTTAGAGTATGAAACATTTGCAACATTTTCCTACCCTTGCAAACAGCTCCAGTCCTGTCGGCGATAAGAGCTGTTGGAGCCCTGCTAGTGCTGCAATTACTATATAGTACTTCTTTATGTAGCAGCAGCCTCTTGGAGCACAAGGCAGGGACCGGGGCTTACTTGGTAGAACTGAACAGTTGGTCCCTCTTCCAAAAAACACGGAAAATGAAAGTTAGTGGCGAAAATACCCAATGTTGTTATATCGGTATACCCCATGCTGCCACAAGAGACTGGTCCAAAATAACCAACAACATTTTAGAAATGAAATGACAGGGTCAAAGTCATCACCAAGGGATGCAGAGGCTGGAGTTCAGAGTGGGATTTAAAAGCTTCTCCACGGAGACTGTAGGCACTCATCCTTTCTTGGCAACATCACCTCTCTTTAACAGAGCTATTCTCTTGCCTTTTCTGAAAATCTTGCCATTGTGTGCAGCAGCTGGCCTCGCCAGGACATTACCACCCTGTTAAAAGAGCGTCAGTCATGTAACGACAGAGTGCGCATGATTTTAATGTGAATACTTCTGTGAATGAGAGAAAGGGCATGGGGATCATAAATCTGAAGTGAATGTTTTCCTTTTAATGAATTGAGAATGACTTCAAACTTAGGAAGTACTAAAATAAAGTGAAATTATGAATGAGCTCTCCCTTCATGGTTATCTCTAACCACCAAAAGTGAAGTGTATGGTATTTGTGCTGCATTTATATCAGACAAGTGGGAATGCCTACAGAGCCATTAAAAGTCTAGCATAAAATATTATACCATTCGTTTTTTCTACAAGACTGCATACGGGTTCCCCCAGATGAAGTTACACATGTGCTTTCATCCTGAAAGCTCATTTTCAGATACTTATAACTATGTTAAAACATCGCCTTTTTGGAATGCGTGTTTCCAGTGTTGGACTGAACTGCTTCAAGCAAAATTGGATAGGTCTTTTGAGAAAACGGAGAGTGAAATAGTATGTTTGGGGCACTATAAAAACTACTTGTTTTGCTTTTTTAAAACTGAGAACAGTTGCTTCTTAGGAAACAGAACTTTTTTGGTTTTTTGCCTGGAGTGGTAGGACTCAACACCAGATGTTATCCTCTGTGGGAGTTAGGTACCCAGATCCCTTTTGAGGCTGTGGTCCTCAAGTTGTAGCTTAGGTCCTCTGAGATCAGTTTTGAGCTGCTGGGGTTCAGTCTAATACGTCTGTGGTTGCACAGTATATGTTGTCACATAATGGACTATTGAAGGAGGTTTTTTATGGTTTAGGTGCTGGAATTGGGAAAGACACAGAGAATTAAGACTCATTTCACTTTAACCACCAAAAAAAATTAGGTACCCAAGTTCAGACCATCTCTGATCCATGGCAAGAAACAGGGCACTACCAAAGGAAGATCTATCACAATATAGTGTTTCTGAGGTAGAGGAGGGGAGTCACTCCTTAGAGCTACCCTTCGTGAAATAGAGAGCTGAAATAGCTTTTAGTCAGCTGAAACTGCTGAGATAAAAACTACTTTCATACCAAATGCTTATCAGCAAAACAGAAATAAACCTGATTTCTTCACACACCCTACAGTCCCCACAGCATGTCCTTTGTTGTGAGTATCTACAGTATGTAATACGGCAGGAGGGAAAAGGAGGCCACTGTTTTAGATAATACAGAGCATAAATAATATGTTATATTACAGTTTTCTGATATTCTGTGCCAGCATGTGAACCGAAGGGGAATTTCAATCCAGTTGTTGCTCTGCTGGTAGTGTATTTATAGTCGAATGCGAGAGTAAGCAGATGAAAATGGACTTTCATATTTAGTTAGTGGATGCTTTTAAAATAACCCTGCACCTCCCCTCCTGTGCTATGATACACAAAGAACATGGCTTTGTGAAAAGCTGTATCAAAGGAGAGAGTGCCAAAAGGAGACCTTCTTCTGCCTGGTACATTGTGTGACTTTTTCCAGTCATTTTATGACTTGCTGAGCATGAAAATTGTGCAGACTAGAGCATTGAACTGCTATCTAGCAAATAAAGGAATCCCTTTCTTGATTTATTTTCTTATGTACCTCTCAGAAAGTCCATACCAAACACTCTCAGAAAAAATAAAGTAGGTAAAGGAAGGGGAAAAAGGAAGGGGAAAGGGAAGAGAAGGGGAAAGGACAAGTAGGGGGGCAGGGAGAGAAAGAGAGAGAAAGAGAGAGAAAGAAAGAAAGAAAAGAAAGAAAGAAAGAAAGAAAAAGAAAGAAGAGGATGGAAGAGGGAGAGGGGAGGGGAAGAGGATGGGGAGGGGAGGGGAGGGGAGGGGGGAAGGGAAGGGAAGGGAAGGGAAGGGAAGGGAAGGGAAGGGAAGGGAAGGGAAGGGAAGGGAAGGGAAAAGAGGAGAGGAGAGGAGAGGAATGAACAGCTGGATATTGAGCCACCTGCCTATCAAGAAATATCAAAAGCAAGCTGCCCATACGTCTGTATCTTTACCCTACCACAACAAAGGCTTTTATTGCAAGGGCATCTGTTTTCCAACCCTCACCCACAACACATTTGCCTTTTCTTTCCATATGATGAATGGTTCCTGGTTGGGGATGAACAAGATTGATATTTTTATGGTGTTTTCCATTTTTTCTAGGGCACTGAATATGAGATGGACAGAGGGAAGAACTTTGTGAAGAAAAGATGATGGGTAAAAAACCAGTTCCTCAGTACCCTGGTTTCAACACTAAATTTTGTTAGCTCTTTCAGAGAAGGGTCCTGTTTAAAGGAGAGAGACTAGGGATGCTTGGCACCTTTGTTGGTGGGGCCACAGAGCCAACCCTGAAGTGACCCTTGCCGCTTTGGACTAATGGACACACGTCATACAGATGTTTCCCTGGTTCCCAGACCTACTATGGCCCCGATCTGACCCAGGGTCATTCTTTCCATTTGTAATAGAAACACACGTGTCACACATCTTCTGCACTGCCATGAAAGCAGCTCCTCCGTGCACCGGGCTCCACAGGCTCTATGGTAAAGAATAAGGCAAGAAATTTCATGTGTTAAGTTATACACCAGAGGGAGTTCCATGAATGTAGTACAAACATCCTGATATTACCAAAGAAAAGTCAATTCAAAAATGACAGGATTTGAGGGCTGTGGTCCATAGTTCACACTGTAGCTCCTCCTGTCTGCAAAAATCTGTGGCCATCCAGCTTCATTTACACTGCACTTTCCATAAGCAGCCAAACTCAGGGGCTGTGGAAAGTGAAATCCCTCCTTACGTTTTTTTCCCCGGATGGATCCTTATCTATTTCTCATTGAGAAAACCATGTTAAACTGATTTCATGTAGGTAATACTAGATAGTAGGATCCATCATGTTTGCCTGAAACAAACACAGTTCTCACATTTGGAACTGCTTTAAGACAATATCCGAGATTTCGCAGCCATTTGGCCCTATATGATGTGTACGATGATGGAGAGCCCTCCTCCCCTCCCTGTTCATCCCCTACATGAACATGCAGTTTTAACATCAGCCTGTTTGCTGAAAGGATTCCACTTAATAATTCGTCTCCTATTTTCATCCATGATAATTCCTTCCCCCCTGCCCCTCTGGAAATGTTATGAATTTCATTACAAAAGACCAGCCAGTCCCTGCCTTTTCACCTGTACTTGAGTCAGCAATGTTCACTTTCTCCCTAGAGAAATGACGGAAACCTGCCATATACTTGCTTAATGACCTCAGGAGTTTACTTCAAATCTAGACTTTGAACCATGAAGGAGACACAAAAGGTCAAATGCAGTTCCTGATGTTTTGGTAGGTCTTCTTTCCTACTTTTTTTCTAATTTTTTTTTTTTTTAAAGCAACTAAATGGACGTTGTTTTGTCTTCTGCATTTCATCAGACTATTTATAGACTAGGTCCCACCATGCAGCTGAATTTTTTTTTCTTCTAGCAACAGAATGCAAAATAAGGTAATGCCTTCATTGAAGGCAACTCTGTTAATTAGAGGAAAGGGTTGTATTGTGTGAACATTTGATAACTGACTGTGGGCTGAGTCGCTGCTGCTCTTTGTCTGAGAAATTCAGAATCCATTAGGCTGATAGCCACTGTTCTTCTGAGGAAACGACGGCCCTTGTGGCCCTTCCTGTTTCCTTTCAACATTCTTAATGTGATAGTGGAAGAGGATATCCTAAGGTCAGACATTAAAATGTAAAGTTGTGAGGTGATGATTAAATGGGAACACAGTGAAAACTTCACTCTTCATTATTTTAATATAGTCCAGCCTGTGCTGATATAATCATTTCCAGCAGATATTTAAGGTAGTTATAGAAATGATGAAAAGAAAGGCCTTTCATTTATTATCTTAATTATATTTTGTGTGCAGCTTCTTGTTTTTTTCTTCTTTTCCCAGGGACCAACATTAAATGTTCAGGTTTAAGTCTTATAAGCCCATTTTAAAAGACAGTAATATATTTTCAGCTCTGTATTGCTCTTTGATCTTTCGAAGTGTAATGCCTCACCAAATGTTATAGCAGTGGCCACTTCAGTTGAGATTCCTAAACATTTTCCATCATAACTTCGTTGTTCCATGGTCTTGTAACCTCCTGAAAAGATCCCTTTGGGGCTGCAACCTCCATTCTCAGTCACTGCAATTAGTTTTAAAATTGGGGAATGATCTGTTCAGCTTTTTTTACTTATGGGAACAGTAGAGAAAAAAGAAGCACCACTTTTCCCCACTGTGAGTGGTTTTCTGAGCACTGCTACAGCAAAACCAGCTGAAATATTAATCTCAAAATTCTTTCTGTGGGCTGACTGCAATTAGTTTCTTTACAGAGCATTATTCTTCTGTATCACAGGTAGAACAAGCGACAGCCTCCAGGTAGATGTGATCTCCCAGTTTGAAGGAAAGTTATGATTCAGCAATGGGAGAGTCCAGCAGGACTGCTCATGGGCTTGAAGAGAGAAAGACACTTAGATATCTTCTGAAAATGGGTTGTAGTTAAAAGGCAAACCCAAAGTAACCAAGGCAAGCTCCTGCGTAAAAACAACAGAGTAAAATAAAGTGGTGTGCCCTACATGGTGAATGGGGCAGTAGGACTGCGGCAGTCTTTGCTTCTCGGCTGCAAGGGAGGGGAAGGCAGAAGAGGTGTGCAGGTGACATTGGCAAAAGTCATGCACACCCCACACGGGCTTTTCACTTTCAAGGAGAGTATTAACTCAGCCACACAAGGACAGCTTTCAGTTCCTGTTTTCATTATTTAAATGCTCAAAGTATTAATTATTTACATTTTTTTTAAACAGAGACTGCAAAATACAGAAGATGAGCAGCTAAATTGCAGTTTGCTGTTAGAACCTTCCTTTTGCATTTCCCGACATTTTGTGATTTTAACCGTTCATCTGTAGCAAAGCATCGGCCCAGGCTTTTTCCCTCCATTTGATTTTAGACCAAGTACAAGGTGAATACAATAACCTTGGTAAATTAAAATGTCACATGATTTCCTTTCTGCGAGCCGAGCAGATGTGTCTGCGGAGCTCTCATGAAGGAGGGTGAGTACAAGAATGGAGAGCTTGCACTCCAAGTGCATCAGAGCCCTTCAGTGTTTGTAGAGTTTGTGTGCAAAAACCGCAAATGCTGTGTGAAATTCCCATTTGAATGATGTATTTGGATGCGTTGCAGTCCTCTCCTATCTGCCATTAGGTCTTCATCTGGAAAGAAAGTAGGATGGAAGTGGATGGAAAAAGCTTGGACAGTAAAGATGTGCTAAGATTAGGCACATCAGTAAAAGCTTTGAGACCGATCTCTAAGTTGTTACACCCGACTGGGATTGCAGTCCTTTGCCAACTCATGGCCAGCACTTACTTGGAGCACGAGCTAATGGTTGGCTTGCGCACGAGGTCATGAATTCGTTCGGTTTTAACTTCAAGTCTGGTATTTTCGCTTTTCCTTTTCCTTTAGGGCTTTTCCGTTAGGGCTGTCGCTACATCACCTCGAGGAAAGGGAGCAGACTCGTGGCATTTTGAAGAGACGTAAGGGACAGTTGTTGGCCAGGGCTGACCTCTTTCAAGTCCCATTACATAGAGTCAAAAGCTCGCAGCACTTCCCAGGAAGCATTCAGCAATTTGCAGGAATGGGTTCTCAGGATCTAGGTCACCTAATGAATTTTAACAGAGCGGAATCACATTATGAATGGAAAGCACCAAATAGCAGATACTTTTCTTTATTTAAACTGGCTGCCTCTAATTTCTGAAGTACAATTGACTTCTTTCAGTCCCAGCCCTGTTGCAGAATTGTGTGGGGATGACAGAAGGATTTGGATAGTCGAATGTGCAATTCTACTCCAAAAACTGGCTTCAAAATGGCATTATGTATTAATGATTCCCAGAACAAATTTGCTCAGTTCACAAGTGAAAAGCTGAGGGGTTTTATAGCTGCCAGCTCTGCAAATTCCCCCTGGGATGCGAAGGTCAAGCTTGCGCTATTTCCTTCTCACACATCATCATCACCGTCATCATCAGTAATAAAGATTATGAGGACCAAACTGTGCCTCAGTTACGCCTATGTAAACTCCGATGTGTTTCAGGGGCTTACACAGATGTAAGGAATTGTCCTCCCGTGGCTGCGGAGCCGTGCTGCGTGGCCAGCATCGCCTAGGGACCTGCGCGTGGGACGAGCTCCAGCCCTGTTTCCCGTGCCCCGTGGGACAGGGGGGGCCCTGCCTGCGTGGGACAGGTCTGACCCTGTGGCACTACCTCTCCGTCACCCGAGCTGCTGCCCCAGGTGAGCCCTGCAGGGATTTGTGGATGGAGTTAGGCACCGTGCAGGCAACCTTGCTCATACAAAAGGTGAAGGTCTGCTTGTAAATGCCATGGCTGGATCCAGCGCGACAGCCAGGGCCTGGTGCGGGTGCTCAGGACCCAGACATCCGCCGTGGGAAGGTTTTAGACCTCATGTTTGCTGTCCCGATGCCTGGGGATGCCTTCTGGACCACAGGGCTCAGACCAGGGGCTGTCTTTGAGCCCGGACTTGTGCCTATGTTGTAGAGCAACTCCGATAGCTTCAGTCAGCTGAATATGTAAAGGAGCTAAATGACTTCCCACAACTGTCTGGAAAGAAAGGCAATATTGCAATGAGATTTAACCCAATTCATAAAATAGTGCCTAATAGGGAGCAGAGCGCCTAGGGA
>NW_009592939.1:25762-26625 GCF_000690535.1 Cariama cristata | reverse complement strand
GGGAAAGAAGTGTTATTTTTCCTGCGAAGTGTTATGTTTGCCACTCCTCAGAAGAGGGCTGCGCTTCAAACCCGTCTCCGTGTGACGGGACTGACTGAAACTAAAAACTGGCCTGAGACTCATCGTCCTTTTTCCATTGGAAGAACCAGGGCATGCTTTTGTAAGAGGCTCCCAGTTGACACTTCTCTGTGGAGATGCAGCGTTGGACAGGGCTGAGCAGCTAAGCTTCCCGTATAGGATTTCAGGATCAGACTCTACACGAGTTCAAAGTCTTCCCATAACACAAGTGCAATGATGCAAGTGAGAAAGCAGGTGGCTTTGTGCCCTTGGAGAGTAAGTTCAGGGGCATTTTCAACTATGTAATGGCTTTGTCTTTTATGTTGCTTTGTATTTGGTGTCTACCTGATGCAGACTGTGCTTGGGAATAACTCCAAGAGCCTCACTGCAGCCACACAGGAAGTGGTAAAAGAGGAGAACTAGATCATATATTCGTTAAACCCTAGACTTTTGGGGGATATTTTAAATTTATTGCTTCCCTAGATTATTTTTTGAATATTGCAGGTGCTTGGATAGTAAGACCCATCTTCTAAGCAGCACAATGCGCAGCTGACAAAAGCTTTTTTGACACGCTGTCTCTGTACCCTTTCGCTGCTGGGCTGCTCTGGGGACAGCAGAGTTAAGCTGGCATCATCTCCGTGGCACCAGGTGTGTTCCTAAAGAGTGGGAGCAGCTTTCCCGATGGATACAAGGCGTTGAGAGGCTGCTGAAATCCTCGCAGCTGTGGCCCCCTTCTCTTTACACTCCTCTGTCTCCGACGTGCCCTTGGCACTGATGCTCCCATGGGGTTGTCTCCGTGTTTCCTG
>NW_009592939.1:24637-25731 GCF_000690535.1 Cariama cristata | reverse complement strand
TCTTTCCCAAACCAGTCAGATCCCCGTTGCTCTAAGCGTGACCTTTTTGTACGAAAGGATTGGAACAGAGGTGAGAATTTCATTTTTGTACTGGGAAGTAATCTCATCCTGAAGTAATCTCATCCTGAACTTTTCTTTCATGCATCAAACTTCTACCTATGTGAAGTACACAGGCGTTTGTGAACGGACACCCTGCTGGGCTACTCTGGGTCGAATTACTCTGTTTGTATCACCAAATGCCAACAAGGATCACCAGGAATTGTACAATACGGCGGGAGCGCAGAGCCTTTGCTGGGAAAAGCTTGTGTTTTACAGATAAGTCAAAGGCTGTGAGAGAAAACAGGCGCAAAAAGTTGAGGGGACTTACTGTGCGGCTTACTCGAGGCTGCACAGTAAATTACTGTGAAAGCCAAGAGTAGAGTCCAGCTTTCCTTCCGCACTGGTATCCCACTCCCTGAAGATAAGAATCAGGAATCTCTTTACAGATTACAGCATTTTTCTGTGTAGATCTCCCTTTTGCTTTGGAATGAATTAAAAACTACTAAGGTTTAGGGTTGGTCCTGACCATCTCATATACTGCTTGGTCTCGAAACGTGCTAGATTTACGCGTACCATATATACATTGTTATCATTATCTGTGTGTATATGCACAGTACACGTGTGAGCTGTAGCTCATGGAAGCCCATATTGTCCTCGTAACTTGTACGCTGCAGACAACAAGCCTGTGAAAGGATAATAAATGTTTTTTTGTAGCTTTTGGCCACCAAAAGCACTTTGGGTTCCCTGCAGTCTGCAGCTGGGGACAGAGGGGATGTTGTCCAACTTCTTCAAGCACATTTTTTAATTTCACACATCCTTGGTGGCTATGAAATAACCAGCCAGGCTTCCCAGGTAGCCCGGACCAGGGGCAGCAGGACTTACTTAGACATGGGTGCTAGAAGTTACCGTGCTGGCGAGGAAGGAAAGTGTGCAGGACCCTAAGGTGGTGTCATTTAAATGCCGGAGGGACCAAAGAGCAGGTTTTCAGAAGGGAAGTCAAGCAGCAGAGTGAAGAATGTAAAGGTACCTGCCATGTACTCCTCACAACCTCTTGT
>NW_009592939.1:0-24606 GCF_000690535.1 Cariama cristata | reverse complement strand
TCCCTACAACAAACTTGCCCCTTGCTCTCAACAGATATCCGCTTACAGCAGTTTACACCCAGGTAACTTACAGTGCCATGTTTCAATCTGATGCCTAATCTTGCACGAGATGATACGATAAGCAGGCACTTTGTAACATCATAGAAATCCCCCTACAGAGTAAACTAAGTGACCTTAGTCCAGCGACTTGCTCCTGATGTGACAACAGTCTTTTCTTTAACAATATTTAAAAAAAAAAGGCAAAAAAATAATTTCCTTGTTCAAAATCTCTGTGAAAGCCTTTAATTTTACTTGTAGCCTTCACTGTTATGCCCAGGTAAGACATCTGTTATTTACTTATACAGTAAGTTTCACTCTTACATTGTCTGGTCAAAGCATCTAGTAACTCTTAACATGGAGCATCTAATAACTGTTAGGAAACAATTCTGGGTTAAGATTTTTTTTACTCTAGGAAGTGCTTTAGCAGATAAGATTTTGTGATTACTGCCATTATTAGAGGTGAAAATGAAATCACAGAAGTCCTGGATTCCCTAGTGTGCTTTAGAAAATCACCTACATTTGCACTGTTTCTGAGACGCTGGCACCATGGGTAGCTATGGTGTAAGCCTTCATGTACCGAGACAGATATTTATACTCTCTAGTTGTCTCCACTTCCTTTGAGCAACTGTAGATGATGGTGACAAGGTTTGTGTCCTCTTCACACCCTTGCGCCTGTCTACAGCAATCCCTCCCAACAGCATTCTGCTAGATCTAACTTGTGTCGTGTTGGGTGTTTTACTGAAAATTCAGAGAATTATAGGGTTTGCTTGGACCTCAAAGGATCCTGTACCCCAGAGGTGGCCAGATGGGGACCCACAGGCCAGATCCAGCCCACCAGAACAGCCAGATCATGTCACTACTCCCTCCCACCCATAATCCATCCTCCTTCAGGAGGTCCTCCAAGAGGTAAGGATGGGCTGGGGGGCTGGAGGAGCTCTCACACCAACCCACACTCAAGGCCTCTGGGATTCCTCGCTATGTGACCACACGGGCATCCCTCAGCTCACCTTTCAAATAAAGGTCCACATATCATCTTGTATCCTCCACAGATTTTTCACCTGCAGATGGTGACTGACTGGACTACCTCTTGAATGACCATGTTCTGCTGCTGCTTTTCTGCATCTCATTCAGTCCCTTACTGGTGAAAGGGAACACAAATTTCTCTTGATTTTCCTCCTGTGGTCTGCGACCAAGCTGGTCTCTAGCAAGGCTCAGTCTAGAAGTGCATGTAGTAATATAGTATGCAATATGGCCTTATTCAGTTACTGTATTAATCTAAGACTGAAGCTGGAATCCCTCTCAGTGTAGAATAAAGTCTGTAATTCAAACAAGACTGAACCATCTTTTACTCAGTCTATTTTGTGGATTTCACATTTCTATTGTTACTGTTCCTACCAAGCCAAAGGTTTACTCAGCTTTTTTTGTTTGTTGATTTTGAGAAGGAGATGGGAATTAACCAACACACACACATTTATTTATATATATATGTACATAGATATAGCTATATATAACAATGCGTATATTTTTTTATACTGAGTATCACAGCAGGAACAGTTCCCTGATAGTTCACTGTTTGTCCTCTCCAGCATTAGATTAACGTACCCTTCCAATGGTTCTGGCTGTCTGGTCATTACCTAGTTTTTGTTAGACAAGGTTGCATTCAGCATCCCTTCATATGACAACTACTGACTCCTTTATTCCCTGGGAAAGAAATGCCTCCACAAGCAGGAACTCCCTTAGTGTGAAGGCAAATTCCGTGTGCCAGCTTGAGGCTAAGCTCTCACCACTCCTCCAGCAGCCCGGCTGGCTCCTTCCCACCACTTCTCCCAAAGATACCAGCTGCCTTTCTCACCCGCTGCTCGAGGACTCCTTGTCCCTTTTCCCTGTGTTTGTGAGTATGGTGCCTGTGGAAGGATGCTCTGAGTGCCTGCGGGGAGGGAGGGAGGGCAGAGATGGACAAGCAAAGGACCGACCTGGTCTCATCAGCTCCAGGTCTGCAGACCTCTGCTCCTCCTGGGCACGTTGTGTGACTGGCGTTGGGCAGACCAGAAGGTCCTGGCTCCTCAATAGCATGCTCTCAGCGTGGCTGGGCAAAGGGGACTGCTGTTTGGAGGAGCTTGGGCTGCTCCATGTCTTGTGCACAAGCTCCTGCATGTGGCAGAGGAGCAGCCTGGTCCCGCTGGGCACCTGTGATGGGTGCAGACCCCAGCTGCCCATGCATTGGGATGGTTTCCAGAGCTTTGTCCGTGGTTCTGCTCCTCTCCCTCTCCTGTGGGTTTTCCACGAGCTCCTTGCACAAAAGGAGGGGAGAGGCCAGACGTCATGGAGTCTCTGACGCCAGGGCAATTAGCCCTGGGGGTCAAGGGGCCGTCAACCGGCATCTTATTTGTCTTGTTGCCCTTGTCAGGATCCCTGGCTGAGGCAGGAAAGCAGGGGTTGTATAAGCAATGCATAAAAGCAATTGTTTTCTGGGCAATGAACAGATCAGGTGAAGGCTGTTTCCTTTCTCCCATCTGCCGCATTGTAGACCCTTTTAGACAGAACGAGTGGCTACACAAAAGCCAGGGGCCCAGCTACATGTTTTGGTATTGTGTGGGTCTAATTCTTTAATCCTGTGCCATTCTTACTAAGTGATCAGTGACAGGCTGAAATGAAAAATCCTGAAGTATAGATTTTAAAAGTGCAAAAATGGAATCACTTGAACCGTGGCTGATTAAAAAGGAGGAGACTAGACCTTCAACAACAAGTAGATCAAATTTAGGTGGCTGTAGGATTGACATGTCTCCGGTGTTGTCTGCCACAAGAACCAAATGCTAATTGCCTGACACTATTAAACACCTCATCAACTGTGACTTAGGGCTCTCCCTGTGCATGACTTCGGAAAAACAAGCCTGCCTTTATGCTTATCCCAGTTTCGCGATTTTCAGTGGACCTATTTTTCTGATGCTAATGAGGGTAATGTACTTTGTTGCTACCGTTTTGCAAACTACTTTTGATGAAGCGCACAGAGGAAGCTTTCACACAGTCTGGATTCGCTAATTAGAAAAAGACTTGAGACGAATCTGAATGGCACCATGTTTCCCCATGTCATCACGGAGCCGTTGATACTCTTCAAAAGACCACAAGGAATGGTGGTGACATACTTCATTTTCAGAACTCTCAGAAGGAAGATTCTAATAAAAATGCTAAGTACAATATATTATCTTGCCAACAAGAACTTGTCCTATGAAGCCATTATTCAGAACAAGTCGAAAATATGAAGAATTTGACCGCAGCTTTTTTCAACTGTTTTTTCTGAAGTCAGAATATGATCCCAGGGCTTTTAAATGGTTGAGAAAGAGCCAAGTCAAATCCGCAGATTCTGTTGCGCTGCTTGAGTAGTAAAAGGTATTTCTAGGGAGTTTCTAGGAAAGTGGCATGCTGCTGTGGTAAATAAAAATCTGACTTATCCAATGAAGGGCAGTTATATTTGTATCTGCAGTATGTAGGTGACACAAATGCTTGTGAAGGGTTTGCTGCAAGACAGCCCGTACACTGGCAGAGGTAATTATATCTGCAATTAGAGTAATCTGAATATTGGCTACTATTGTGGATCATGCTATGCTGGTTTTGTCTGGCAACCTGAAATCCGTAAGAAGAAGCACAACTCATGAATACATGTTACCGTGGGCAAGCTATGACCTTGCCAACCATAAAGCGTGGAATGCGATGTTGTGAAACTAGAACTCAACGAGGGTTGATATGGCAACTCAGGTGGGAAAATACAAAGGAATGGGTATTGATAGAATTTAGAAAGTCTTAAATATTGAGTAGAAAATGCATGGATCATATATTACTGTCACAGTAGTTCTACAGCCTGGAAAATAACTTTTTACTTTAGTCCATGCACCAGATCAGACACAAATTATTCTAGGAAGAAAGCTTTGAGAAAGTTGGTTGAATTTTGAAGGTGAATGAAGTTTCCAGGAAGATATCAAGAATGAAAGAGGAATCCAAACACCCACACTGAGAAAAGAAATTTTACGGTCTCATCAACTCAGAAATAATGAATTGTAATCAATATTCAGCCAAGATGTGGCCATAAAGTTTATGTAATTATTTAAAATGTTGAGGTTCTCAAAATGACTCAAACTGTAACAGAAGTAATTGTTCAATGAGCTATATTTCTTATTTCAATAAAACGAATTGATATTTTTGCTTCCCCTCTTGCAAAATGACTAGAAACTTCCCAAAAGATAAATGGAGATATTACAGATACAGTTCGGAGTTTGTGCCCTCAAGACACTAAGTTCTAGGGACACTGAAGCTGGATGAAATAAAGATAAGAAATCAAATTTAATTCATAGATTGCATTAGATCCCTGCTTAAACATCATTATTTAGAAGAGACTCTACCTCTAATTAATACAATTTTAGTATTTTTCCATACTGATTTTAACTTTGGTTTATATAGGTATGTTCCATATTTAGCCAAAATGCATATCATCTGTTTTATGAATTGGTATAGTAGAGAAAAATTATTTTGGTGAGACCCATGCTGAAAAGGACAATTCTAGTGCTCAGCATGAAAGGAAAAGGTGGCTTCAGTTTGGAGTAGGACAGTCATGGCCCAACTACTGCATGATTTTATAAGTCTACCAGGACAAAAATGGTGACCTACAGCTTATAGCTGCTGTAGGAGAATTGTTTTCAAGAAATGACATAATCACTCATGTGCTAGAACTTTTTTAATATTTATAATTCATGTTTTTTATTAATACTGAAAAAAGTAGCGTTTCAAATGGTAGTTTTTTAACATGAGTAAATGGTCCGTTTTTGACAAAGTGAGGTGACCTAGTTCTGTCCCATACTCCATCTCTCCTTTATAAATAGAATCCCTAAATATTGAGGAAGAGACTAAATGTATTATCCCAGTCCCAGTATCCTGTGTCCTACAATTCTGTGTGGAAATGCAACATGAAACTAAAGAAAGGAAAATGTTTCCTCATCTGTATGGCTTTCATTCAGATCTTCTTAGTCAAGATTATTTGGCAGATGCTGTTGAATGTGTATTTCACAAGAAATGATGTTTTAAACTTTTAAAGTCAACTGTTTCTTGGTTTTACAGGTGAATTGAAAAAAAAATAAATTTGGAAACAAATGGGTATGGTCTTGTGAGCCCTGAGCGCTAGGGCCTCTCAAGGCTATCTGTAAAAAGCGAGGCTGATCTTGATTTTCATTATCCAGAATAAAATAAGAAATGTGGGGGAGAGGGAAATAAAGATAGAAAGAAAGCCACAATAGATAATAGCATGTGCACTGGATTTGTAAAGCGCTTTCTTTTTACCAGGATGTTATCTGTCGTGTGAGTAAAGAGATGTGAGTACAAACTTTACTTTTATGTGCAATAAGTCAATTGATTTGTACCATTTTTTCAGCTTGCACAATTGTTCTACATCAGAGAAAATACATCCCTTTCCAGTCGGGCAGTAACTGCAGCCAGCACCTCTCTCATTCCAATCACATACCTTTTTTTTAGGCAATATATTACATACAAAGGAACTATTGTACTTTCATTCCTGCCAAATGGGATACAGCTTACAGGAGACAAAAGAGCAGAATGGTTCCTTTTAACAGATCTTGAACCTCCAAGTAAATATATAGAGGTTGCTCAAGCGCTAACCTCTGAAAACTGAACCCTGCGGCTTTGATTGTAGTAGCTCAAACAAACCAAACTCTGCAGGGCTTGCCCAGCGGTAATTGCAATAAACAACATACAAGAGCTCCCAAATATTGCTCAACTGAGCACGGTGTTGGCGACCCGCCAGATGTCTGATGGCCACTTCTGATCTGCATACAACGGCACGGTGCACAACCGCCCCGCGGCCGGTGGGGTGGGATGGCGGCAGCCCAAGGGACCGGAGTGGCTTTCCTCAGCCGGCTCCACGGGCCATCAGCTGAGCAGAGGGGAAGTTCTGGGGGAATCGTGGACATCTGTGGATCACATTTGGCCTCTGCACCTCCTTGGTGCTTACATGTAATGAGTCAAGGAATAATACATGCACAAGTCGTGGGGAGCAGTAATACAACGGAGCGCAACCATTCTAGCCAAAATAAACAAGACTAACAGCACTTTCTGTTCAGAGTGGTGCTACTCGTAGCAACAGGAAACCTTTTATTATATTTAGAACAAAATAATGTAGGGACAATATGGCACTTGGAGAAGAAAATGGTTTGTGTAGAGAAAGGCCTGCTCCCATTCACATTGAAGTCATAGAATCATAGAATCGTTATGTTTGGAAAGACTTCAAAGATCATCAAGTCCAACCTTCTACCCAACGCCACCATGCCCACTAAACCCACTAAACCATGTCTCGAAGCGCCACATCTAAACGTTTTTTGAACACCTCCAGGGATGGTGACTCCACCACCTCCCTGGGGAGCCTGTTCCAATGCCTAACGACTCTTACAGTGAAGAAGTTCTTCCTAATATCCAACCCTGGTGCAACTTGAGACCATTTTCTCTTGTCCTACCACTAGTTACCGGGGAGAAGAGACCAACCTCCACCTCGCTACAACCTCTTTTCAGGTCATTGTAGAGGGGACCAACACAACTCCTGCTGCTCCTTCCCAGGAGGCTGGTTTGGCCCAATGTCAGCAGTGACTTTTGCAGGTTGTAAGCCTGTATGTTTTCATGGCAGAGCCCTGGTGAAACACTGGGTGGTGAAGGGGGTAATTTTCAGCAGAGATCGATGTGCAACTTCCCAGGTACCTTGGAGCAGTTCCCCAGCTGTCTCCGCTCCGTGCTGTGCTCCACTGCCTTCCCCCTAAAATGGGTTTGAACACGTAAAGTTGACCTCCGCGTGTGGAGGAGGGTTCTGAGGAAAAACAAAAGCCGAGTTTTCTTTCAGGATTGCCAATATGGGCAACATCACTTATTTGTAGTTATTACTCTGGTTGACAGGAGGCTAGGGGGACATAATACCGGCAGAAATACTGTGCCCGATGAGAGAACCCCGGCCAGAAGGCAGTAACGAAGAGACCAGGCAGTAACGGTATATAAATTAATCACGAGTGCATGACAGGATGCTTTGTGCAAAAAAGCAAATTGCTATTTTTGGACACGTTCCGAGGGAACCTGAGTAAATCAGTGACATAAAGCATTCCCCTTTTCACAGCTCAGGACTCAGGCATGAGACCCTGGCTCATGTTGGTGAGCACTTAGTCACACCAGCAGTCCCACTGACTCCAAAAGCATAACTCATGTAGTCTGTTTTGTGCTGGGCCCCTTGGTTCAGAAGAGCTGGTGATAAACCAGGACGGCCTAAAATCCAGCAACACAATTGATAAAAAGGTCAGGGGCCATGACCTGCTGGGAAAAAGCAGGTAGACTTTGCTGGGGCTGGAGAAGAGGTGACAATGGGCATATGCCTTTTGTCAGGAGATGACGCAGGTGTTAGTGAATGATTTTTTAAAAAAAACCCCAACACTCTAGAAAAAACGTTCCATGAAAGGGAGAAAAGAAAGTGCAATAATACCATTATAGTAAAACTCACCAGTGCAACTGTATGAAAAGATCTTTAAAGATGTGTTCAGTTGGGCAAGAATAAATATACCCTGAGAAACCACCGAGGTGTACAGAGCCGCCTCCGAATAGGTGCACGACAAAGCCAGACTTAATACTCAGGAGTGAATGTTAAACAAATACAGCATTGAAGTAACAGTTTTTAAAAGTGCTGCAAACTTACCCTCTCCAAATCCCAGGAGGGCACTCAGTAACAGTTCCCACACCGATTTTGTCATAATTAAAGGACACTCCAATCTTAAAAAAAAATGCTAAAGCAGATGTATAAATAAAAGCAATGAAATAAATGATTGAACAGCAACAGTGATCATAACAATTTCATGGCTGGGAAAGGAAAAAGCCCCACATTTTAAGCCTTTCTTGATATGAGGGGGAGAAAAAACAAGCTGGATTTCAGAAAGAGGCTATCACATGCTTTTGGGCTCTTGAAAGATTGCTGATATGCCAAAGGGCTTGTGACTGCAAAACCTACTAAATAGAGGGTAAAGTGATTCACAAGCCTGAATATAACCAGGCTGCTTTTAGGCTGGAGTTTTACACAACATTATGGCTCACATAAGCTTCACTGTGTCTCAAAAGGTACCCAGTATAAAAAAGACACTATTAGACTGACTATTGTCACAGGACAAGAAGGCCATAAGTACTGTAATTAAGTTATAAGATGCCTTCTGGGGTCATGCCTCTCCAGGCTGTCGCGAGATAAATGGGGGAATTACTTACGCAAAGCACAGAGCTGGAAATCACGTTTTAACTCGATAGCCATCTCAAGGCTTTCCAAGAGCATGGAGATATTAAAAATGATGCCAGTATTATTAACCTGATTCACAGTCTCCAGATAAGTCCCTTTTAGCCAAGAAGACAGTATATCCAGGTACAATATTTCTGTCTTTCCAAAGCTGAGGACAACACACCCCTAATGCAGCCAAAAAGCAGTAACATTCAGACATTCCTCCATAGCTTAGACTGAACTTGCAGTGTCCACATGAAATACAAGATGAGTATTGTCAATGTACTCCACCTTATATTTTATAATGATCTCCCCAGCTGGCTATACTTTAAAGAACACAGACAGCAAAGCTGACCCGTATTTCAGAGTCCTCAGTGACGAGTCCAAGCAGCCATCACCAGAAGTGTATTCCAGTACTCTGAAAGGGCAGGAACCACCGGACAGCAGCGTCCATTAAAACAGCAATATCCCTGGCTGCTGAAGCAACCGTCCATCATCAGATATATCACTAGCTGCCAAGAGGTCCAACACAAGCGAAGCAGCTTGGAGATTTTGATCTTACATTAGCAGGAAACAATTTACAGCTTCTCGTACATGCTGTTGACTCCAAAGAAAGACCAAATGACAGAACAGCATCTGAACCAACACCCCTTCAGGTGGAAGAATCACTACTTTTCTCTAAAAAAGGAGATTTAAGATGGGCTGCAGCTGAGGAGTACTCCACAAAACAGCGGGATTTTTTTGAGGATTGGGTGAAATGTCCATGTGTTTTAAAATAGCCAGTGTTTTACCTTCGGTAAAGAATGTATTAATAATGACTGTACCTTTGCACTTGCTTTAAGTAACTGTGACGGAGAGGAAACAATTACAAATGGTTGTTCTCAGAGTATAAGAAGGTCAGAGGTGGCCCCACCAGAAGCTATCCTGAACCCAAACACATAGCAATAGCGAGAAAACTTACTAAAAGCCAATTGACTTTTTCCAAAATGAACATTAATCGAGTATTCATAGCACTTTATAGAAGGTAGCTATAGAAGGTGATATACCATGTAATGCTACAGCCACTTTTATCTCCCAGGTTCAGTCCTGAACCCAGGTTATGTCCCCTGCTTCTCCCTCCCTATATACCTACAAAGTCCAACACGTGATCAAATTCCAAGATGCTCTTCAGCCTTTTCCTCTCCAGGCTGTAATCCAATTCTCCACGTCCTCCTTAAATGCCAATGGCTTCCCAGAAACTGAGAGGCAACAGGGTATGGTATAGAGTTCGCAAGTCAAAAGTTTCCCACATGAATGGATCAGTTATCGATGAGCCACTTTCCTGGCTAGATGAGTAAGTTACATCCATTTGTCAGTGCAGTCCAGCACTGGAAGAGCTTGTCCAGAGAAGCTGCAAAATCTCTGTAGCTGGAGGTTTTCAAGACCTAATGGGACAAAGCCCTGAGCGACCAGGTCTGAATTCACTGTTGGTCCAGGTTTGAGCAGGAGGTTGGACTAGGTGACCTGCTGAGGGCCCTTCCAGTCTGAATTAGTCAGTTCTGCGACTTGCACTAGTATGAAAGTTATTGAAATAAAATGGATCTGTTATGCTATAAAGCCACACTGAAAGACCTTGACCACAGCATCAAGAGCAAGGAAGAATATTTGCCTTGTCATGAGTGAAGTGACATTAGAGGGAGGTTCTCAGAATCAATGGCCTCCATACCATGGGTCAAAGCCTGATGGGCAGCCCCACAAATGCTCTCAAATGACATGGGTACAAAGCTTGCATGACATCCACAGGACATCAGTTGCCACGTGGAGAATCTAAGTTATGCTGAAATCCTCTAAAGACTACAACACAAATGCCACCAGCTCCCTGGGATCACCTGAAGATTTGTCCAGCAGATCTTGTAATCATTTCAATGGTAAAACTGTCAGTTTTGGTCTATCCCCCATCACAAAAAAAAAAAAGGCTAAACACTGCTTGCCTTGAAGGCCAGCAGCCTCTAATGCTGTGAGTCCACTTGCCTGTCCCGTCCTCTGTGAGACTGAGGGGACACCAGTGGGGACAACGGGGACTCCTGTGATATTGTGAAGTGAGAGGTGAGTCATATGCAAAACCAAAAATTTGTGGGTAAACTGCCATGTTATTTCTGTAATACCATTAAAACTTTTTTTTTTTTTTTATTTCAGCAAGCTTACAGAATTGATGAGAGAATTTGAAAAGTCAATTGAAATAACAAGAAAATAATTTAATATTTTTGTCGATTTCAAGATTCCTTGCCAAAAGTTTGAGAAAGAATCCTGAACATTGCTCAGTTTCTTAAACAGATTTTTCTTTCTTTGGCTTATAGACAAAATTCTAATTTCAGAATATTTTACCATAAGCATGAAAAGCAGAAACATTTTTTAAACAAATGCATTTTCCATTAGAAATAATATGAAACAGGTGAAAACTCTGAGCGAAAAAAAAAGACTTAATTTTGACAAAAAACGTTTTTTCATACCAACATCTCAACACTTCCTTGGTGAGAATTCTTTGTGTCTGGAAGTTACTTCTGATATACACGGTGTAGGAGAGGGAAGAATGAAGCTCTGGTGTGTATAGCACTGTCAGACGTATTGGAATAACCTCAAAGGTCTATGAATGAAAATCCCAGTCAGACTGTCTCTACAGGAAACAGTCCATTCAAGGTCTGGATTCCTTTCAGAGAATTTGCTAGCAATATATATTAGCATTTATCAGTAAGCATTAAACAAGTCTTACAGGTATGTTACCAGCTGTTTGTTAATGACCAGTACGAGACTTTTTCCAGGGTCACTGGCTCCTTGTTTGAATTTCATGAGAGCAGAGCCAGCCAGTCTCTGGGGCATGATAATGCTTCATCTCTTGCAAAAGATACAGATTTATCACTCAGCTCTCCAAGGGAGTTGCAGCACGCTTGGATTGCGACGGTTACTTTCTGACATCTAGAATTTAATGTGTGTAAGTTACTGTTTGCATGTATGACTGGAGGTGACTTTTTCGGTTTTCTTACCCAAGTTAATCTTTGATTTGTCACTCGAAGGCTGGTTTATTTTCCAGGTGCTTCTGGAAATATGTGGAGAAGTCTGGGTTCATTCCCCTAGGAATGAGCACTTCTAAAAGAAAGCAAGCAAGCAGGAGATGGGAAAGCTGTCCCATCCTGCATGCAGGACTGGGGACCAGGAATCCCTCAGCTCCGGCTCTCGTACCCAAGTACTTTTGTGGTCTTGGGCGAGCCACACCAGTACAAATCAATGTTCCCCTCCTGCACCCACAGGAGAGTAAGTGGGTAGAGACCCGTCTGACTCCTGATTACCGTGGGCAGCAATCTGTTTGGTTTTCTTGCTCTTCAGGGTGAGCAGGTTGTATCTTTACGCTGACCCATCCTCATCTTCCCTTCAGTCTCCCTGAATAAACACATTTCCGATTTTGCTTGGTATAATGCTAATGCCAGCAAGTGTCTTCAGTACACCCTTCCCTCAGTGTCCTCAGCTGCAGCCAAGAGCTGTAATTAATCAGAGAAAATACTCTGGCAATGTCCAAAAGTTCACACTATTTACTAGAGCCTGTTTTGATATTTATGTGGAAGAATAGTTAGGGTTTCCCATGGTTTGAAATTAATTCTTTGTTGAATTATGAAGATTTCAGTGTCTGACTGGTATCAGTTATTGCAGTGCTGCTATAATCTAAAGAGAAGGTGGAATATTCAGCCGTGACAATTCTTCCACTCCTGCCCTTCATTTGTTGTTCAAGGGGAGGAGAAGTGCTGCAGTGCATCGCACTGCTGAACATTTTACCTGGCAGTGGTCAGCAAAGAGTGCTTCATGGCATCATAAGAAATGAAAGCGCTGCAGTTCCAGGCAGTGGCTGAGGGACATCTTTACCTGCAGGTTTCATAGAATCATACAATGGTTTGGGTTGGAAGGGACCTTTAAAGGTCATCTGGTCCAATCCCCCTGCAATGAGCAGGGACATCTTCAACTCGATCGGGTTGCTCAGAGCCCCATCCAACCTGACCTTAAATGTCCATCTGGGCAGTCATTGTGGAGTAGCCATCAATAGACTTCCACGGATTTGTTCTAAACCTGGTTTTAACCTATGTATATGTTCAGTCACCACAACATCCTTGTGGCAGCAAGCTGCCCAATTGTGTGAAGTTTGGTTTAAATCTTGTTCTCTCCAGTCAGTTCCTTGAAGGCCTCCTGGTTTTTGTTTGTGGGGAGACACAAATAATCATTTCCCAACCCCACATGTTTTGGGGGTCTTTTTTGGCCTGTCATATCTCCCTTCAGCTGCATCTTTTTCTAGTGGAAGACTCTCAGTCCGTTTACTCTTTCTTGGTATGTTTGCTGTTCCGTGGCTGCTTATGTGATGTGGCATTTCTTTGTAATGTTTCTGTTTCTCATCTAGCTGTTGAGATGGGTGAGGTGTCCTGCAAGTGCATTCAGCTTGGGTTCGTTTATCCAGCGGCACAGCTCTCCAGCACTTTCGAGCAATTCTCACCAGTCTGCTTGTTTTCTTGACCACCCGTCAGCAAGGCTGATTCCTTGTTTCCTTTGCAGATCAAGAAAATCTTAATATTTAGTGGCCTAGAGGTGCACTTGATTTCAGCCCAGAATACAACTGCCTCTTCTCCACTCACTTAAACCACCCAACGGGAGACTTTGTGTCTCTCAGAAAGGAAGACAAACACGCAGAGCACACTTGATTAAACACATCAGAGTCGATTTGCAAGCTTTTACTTTACAGTTCCTACAACATTAACAAAATCAGCTGAAGGAGCAGAATGGAACAGCCTGTGCGGGATGAATCATCTGGTGGCAAGTGGCATTTGATTGTATTGACCTCAGTGTGAGCAAAGCACACTTGCCGTGAAGCTTCGGAGAAGGCTGGGTTGCATTTGGTTACCTCTGGGCCAAACCTGGCTTCTGCGGCGCTTGCTACTGTATCTCATTCATCTCTTGTCTTTGGAAATTCTATTAATCCTTGAAGCACCACAAAAAGTACAAAAGGTTTTCATTACATATCGGTGAGTATATTTCCTTAAGAAGGTTCTTGGCATCCCGTGGAAGTAAATGAATCACTGGCTCCTCTGGCTGCTGCATAACTACTTATTGTTTTATTGAACAAGAGAGTAAAAAGTCACATAAAACCTTGCATACTATAAATGGCCAGGGTATAATTCAGACCTGCCCATGTGCACATTAATTTACGCATTGGTCTTTTTGGAAAAAATGTCAACTGAATAAATATAGCTTAGGCTGAGCACTTGAACCACGAATGACTTTTATTATTTTTTTGGTTAAATTCCACTCACCTTTTTTTCCCCCTTTTTTTGGCATGTGAGTTTTTCGAGTGTAGAATGAAACCATTTGCTAACAAGGAGAAAGAGAGCTAGGACTACAGAAAAAGCACATACCTTTTCCAAAGTCATTAAGAGCAACTTTTGGCACTTTCCATATATGGGACATAAAGCTTTATGAACCTAATCCTTAATCTCTAGGTTCTCTAACTGATTTATATGTTTACTTATGGTATTGTGTGTTTTCTCCTTCTGAAGAGCACAGTCAGGTCTCTTAAAATCTGTACGCAGGAGACCTTTTCTACGTCAACAGAATGGTGTGAATTTCAAGAAAGCACTACAAGCTCCTTAATACTTCAACATCCCTGGAGCCTCAGTTGCATATGTATTTTTTGGAAAAGCCCAATTTTAGTTTCTTTCCCAGAAGTACATGTGTCCCACAGCTTGTCGTGAACTTTCCAGGAGCCTCTCCCAGGGCCTGATCCCCTCGGCACCAGCTGTGAGGTGCTAAGTGTCCGCAGCGCCCGTGGATGCTGAGAGGTGTTCGGTACCTGCGACTCCCTCTGAAGTTAATGGAGATAGCAGGTGCTCAGCTTTTCTCCAGAGGCTGGCCAAGAGAGACGGGGAGTACCCTGACACTGGAAAAAAACTGCAAGCGGAGAGAGGCCCTGAAGGTAAGAAAATTTGCCAAGGTCCCCCCACATCTCATTTCTTCACAAGTCCTCCTCCTGTCAAAGCAACAGGGAGCCTTTGTGCTCTGGGAGGCTGCACTCCTGAAAAACCTCCTGTGCTGCTGAAAACCAGGCTACCTTCAGGGCTGGCATTTAGAGGAAGAGAGATTAAAAAGGTGGAGGGGTGTCTGCCGGGAGTCAGCTCGGCAGGCAGGAGCATCGCCCGCACTGCATCCCTGCACAGCCTGCAGCTCCAGCTGTCTCGGGGCTCCCCGAGAAACGGCTTCCTGTGAAATATTTGGGGAAGTGTTGAAGATAGTTCCAGTTAGAGGCATATCTACCCACTTCTAGTTGGCCAGAAAGCAAAGGAGAAGCTGGCTGCATCCTTTAAATGGCTAATTCCCTTATGTCAGGGCAGCTGTGGTGGTTGAGGCATCCGAGAGCACCTCTGAAGCACAAACTCTCTCAGTGTGATCTCCACAGACGTCTTTCCTGAAGAAGGTATCTGTCATTCCTGGGGTGGTGACCCACTGGTACTCTGTGCAAAGGATACAGACACATTGCCTCTGTACACAAATGCTGACTCCTGAGAAATAACTTTAGCTAGGAGAAACATAGCGCGTATTAAGTGTACTTACCAGCTGGGTAGAAAAGAGGGAGAAACGGCAGCAGCCAAAACCAAAATGGTCACTTTAGGACCACAGCTGCACATCTGCGTCAAATTTTAAGGGCCAGCTTTGCAACAGCATGAGCAAAGCATAGTGGGAAAGATCTTTATAGAAAGACTTCCTATAAAGATGCAGTAATTTTGTGCCAGGCTGTTGCTGGGTGGGGAGGTGATGGTATACTCCGTATATGCATATGTAGCATAGGCCATATATAATGGCACGAACAGCCTATATAGCTCACTCGCTGCTCATGTCCCATTAAAGGGAAAAAAACACAGCCATCTGTGTCCTGTGCTGTTCCACAGGTATGCCATAGGCAGTTCGGCCATAGTGTTAAATTGGAGATGTAAATATGTGGACAATGGACGCAAGTGCTCGACATAAAAGGAGCCATACATCCCAAAATTTACATAGGAACCGAACTGCAAATGGACTCTCTTTCCTCTCTATGTAGTGTTAGCCTCGCTGATATTTCAGAACGTACATACCTAGTTGGGAAACCCTTCTTTTTGCTTTCAGGTCCTTTGAGCCCACCAGATAAGTAAACCCCATATATGTGCAGTAGTGCAAATTGCCTATGAAGATCTAAGCTTTAAGTAATCCTCTAGATGTGCAAGGTATATTTACTGGTCTTTACAAAGGCACATATTGCTACTATTCCCTTTTGCGTTGCTGGGATCGGGGTGTTCAGGCTGATTGCATGTTAATCTATATGAAGTGAAGGGGAGCTGGTGATGCGAAGCTCTGGAGAAAGTCCTGTTTTCTTCACGACTTTCTCCCTCCAAAACAAAATATTGCAGGGGTACCGCCTTTCAAAGCATACTGTCAGGGTCTACTTTTCAGAAAAACTACAGGAGAAGGTCTTGGTCCTGGAGATTTATACAGGGAGACTGGTTTGCTGGTTGATCACTGTTTTGTATGAAGAGGCTATTGAGATATTTTGTATGTGTTAGAGGCAAGTAGGATGAAACTCACATCTGCTTTGCTGGACTAACTAGTAATTACTTGAGAGTGCAGCTATGTTGGTGTTTCAAGCTGTGAAAGTGAATCTCCTCTTTGTCACCATTTTTCACACTTTCTTTGTGTTGTGGACACCTCTCAGAGTGTGCACACTGGTTTCCTTTTGGATGAAAGCTAAGCCAGGAGATACTCTCCAGAGGACCATCAAGTGTGCTCCAACTGCTAATGGGCATTCAGGCCACAGGAGCAGACTAGTCCAAATAAAAGCCCCAAATGTGGATGTCAGGTCCTTTGCATGAGCTACTTTGCACTGCAGAGCTGCTCCTACTGCTCCATTTGATGTCTGATGTAGACATAGCTTCAGATCCCCTTTACAGTGGGGTAGGGTATGAGTTATTTGACCTATGCTACTTATGTGCTTTAGGATGAGATAAGTTATACCGTGGAAAGGTCTCTCTCACTTTGTTGACCATAAAGGGAATCCAGTTGACAAGCTCAGTTGTGGACGGATAACATATAAAAGTCAACGTTTATTCAACTGAATAGCAGCCCTAGAGGGTTTGGGTAGGTGTCTTTTGCCACTTTTGTATTTTAAAGATTTAAAGAATAAATAAATACATTACATTACAGCCTGTGAAATTTAAGGGTGCTGCTTTGTAATTTTGGAAGATGCATGCAGGTTCTTTGAAAAAAAACCAACAAAAACACAGCGCTTTTTACAGTTGTAAAATCATGTTTACTGGCATTATGGTCATTTCTATAGCTGAATTGTCTCAGATGTAGAATGCATTTATAATAACCATTTCATCTGCCTTTCATCTTAACTCCAATTTATCTTCCCTTTCCTGTATATGACTGTATTAGAAAGGTAATAACAAAGCAGAAATGACCGAGGCTACCCTGACATAAAATTAATGCTTGGCTTGTGTCACAAGTGTAAAGACATGCTCTCCATCTTACAAGATATCTTTGCAAATAATATTTCTTGGATTTCACTGCAACTGGTTTCCAGTAAGCAGGAGAAACTGATTTCCAGTAACTAACCAGGAGGACAATTTGATTCACATTGTGCCCATTTGAGCTAAAGCTATCACCTTCTCAGAGCAATCTTGTGCCAAGGATGGAGGGAAGCCTCCCTACCATTTGATAGTTATCAGGCACCATGAATAAAGTGCCTCATCGATGTCTCCTCCTTCCAGTTGTGGGCTCTGGAGGAGATCTGCAAGAAGCTGGTGAAAGAGGTACCAATATCATCTGCTTAGGTTTCCTCCCTTTCCATTGCAGACGTCGAGCTAATTAAGATGTTGATTTACAGTATTTTTCCTTCAGGGCTCTGACAAATATGTAACTTGGTGTGTGAAATCTAAGTGCATGGCATCAACTACAATCTACGTAAAAGAACTGTGATAATGTATGTACTAAAGTGTGATACAGATCACCTTCCACAGACCCAGCAGAAACAGAAAATGATTTCTCCGCTGTCCTCATTGCCCATGCATTACCTGAATCACACTGGTGGCACGTCTCCTGTACTTGCAGCCATTTTCAGATGTTGCAGGTAATGGTATGATTATTTGATTCTACCCTAATAAATTCTTCAATGGAAGGTTTGCCTTTCCTCATAAAGGTTTGCATCAGCTTTTTATTTTGCTGTTTTCTATATTCTCTATATCTCTGTCTTTACTTCTGAGATATTGGATCTCCTGAGATATTTGAAGTCTTTTATGCCTTTTAAGTCAGCAAAGGTACTTCTAGCTCCATCGAGTGACAATAGCAATATTCCTTGTGCCCTGCCCACGATGCATACACAAAGCATTGGGGAGTCAGGCTCCCCAGGTTATCTACACAAAGACTAAGATTGTACACTGAAGCCCTTTCTGCCTTTGATCCAGATCTGAGCCAGGAAACCTTTCCACCCGTTAAGAAACACATATTCCATTTTTCTACGGCAACACCTGAGGTGCTACCACTTCCATGATGGTACTGCAGCATCGTAAGCAATGGCAGTATTTGTGAAAAGGACAGCATTCCCTGTGGGCGTTTGAGTTTCTCTTTCTAGTGTTACTTCAGTAAAAACAGTTTTACCTCTGTGTATCTCTGGAGCGACAAATCCGTCAGGTTTTTCCTGTGTTTGTTTATATAAACTTTGGGTCCATTTGATCTAACCTTCTCCTTGCCTCCCTTGAGTGTCAGCTCGAGTCCTGAAGAACTTAGTCCTCTCCTGGGCATCATGGGTGCTTTGGTCACTCAACGCTGAAGGTGACACCTCAGCTTGCCTTTAGACAGCTACGAGCACAAAGGGAAAAGAAAAGTAAGATTGTGTTTATTTTGTGCAACATCTGGCTAAATCGGGCATGTGCAGGGGATGGAACTGGCAAAGCTGCTGGAGATTCCTCATTTTTGTTACAGAATGGAAGCGCGTACAGGTTAAGCCCACAGAGGCATCTGAGGGTAGGGCATGATTAGAAGGAGTGACTATAGTTTTTACTGCTATTGTTTCCCTTCCCATAGAACAGAAAAAATGCCTCATCTTCAGGAATAATCCACTCCCCTGAGGTAAATGACTCGGACTTCTTCCTCGTGGTTTATTCCCTTGCAAACCCAATTATGGCTTGTAAAATAGAGTATCTCCTCCCATTATCCCTTTAGTGACAGAATAACAATCACTACAAGTACAGAAAACTCATCTTAGTCCAGCTGAGTCCAGTTGGAGAACAACTGGCTTAGATCTGCTCCTACTATTAAGGGAGGAATGTCTTTATTTGTATTACATATGATGATTAGTTCCGATTATCTCTGCAGAGCTTTAAATAAACAGGGACTTTAGCGTCTGATTAAAGAAATAATGAGCTCTGAGTTATTTGTTTCATGTGAGTGGAATTTAGGGAAATTCCAGATATGAACCAAACCCCAAGAAGACAGTGTTCTCCCCCTTTAGAAGGCAGATATGCGGTTTCTCCAGGATCTGTCTGGTCTTTCTCAGGTGGTGTAAACCAACAGAGTTTTGGTGGCATCAATGGAGCAATGCCAGTTTCCACCAAGTGAGGCTCTGGCTTTGTTTTTCCTGCCTGCCCGTAAGAGTTCTGTTTGCAAACGGGCTGTTGCCATGACCATGCTTCCCGAAAAAGGACGCAGCAATGCACCCACCTGCATTTTGCTGCCACCCTGTGAAGTATTTTACCTTCCTGAGGAAAAGTCTCCACATCAAAGCTTCACTGCCATGTGATACTGAAGAGTTGTTTCCATACCCTTCACATTTTTTACCGTCAGCTGGTTTTCCCTGCAGTAAACAGGACACATGCATACACAGGCATTGAAGGCCAAGCTTCAACCCCGTAAAGAATCAACCGCAGCCTTTTCATGGACTTCCAAGAGCTTTGGGTGAGCAGAAGCAGTTAGAGATTTCCTCTGCTGCTGACAGCCCACAGCAGAAAGGAGACATTTGAGGAAGTTTTGAAAGACAGTGGCACAGCAAAGGAGTAGCAGCACTATGCTTGCAATCTAGATGAACTCAACGGCAAGACTAAGGTTGTGGTATCCACCGCCAGAGAGACTAAACCAACTGAACAGCACAAGGAACCCAAATAGTATGATAGGTATTTCCCCAAAGATTAGTCACCCACGTTGCCATTGTAAGGGAGAGAAGGAAGCTTCAGGCTCTGTGACAAAGCCAGAAATAGGTCACTAGAAGCAAGCAAACCTCAGAAACCTTGACCTGCCTGAGACACCAAGAATTTTCATGTGGAAGAGAAGAATGCGTTAAGGCAATTCACCAATATTACCTCAAATTTCCTCAGAAATTCTGCAGGAAAAAGGAGCTTCAATGCATAACTAAAAAGAGATAGTAAGTCTCATGTAAAATATCCACTGGGGAGAAAGGTGGAAGGACGCTAGTACATTAACGCATGGCCAAGATCTAGGGGAAGAGAGACAAAACCCAGCCCCTCGGTTTGTCTGTGCAGAGGCGGTCCAGGTCAACATACTATTCTCTAGTTGAGAGAGGATCTTTGCCCCATTCTGGAGGTTCCCCAGAACCACAAAGGAGCTGAGAAAGGAGAAGGAGGAGCTCTCCAGAGTCTTCTTTCCTGACCTATATCTTGCAGCTGCTCTGCAGGAGGTTGCAACTTGCCCAGTAGAGCTAGCAGATGAAACACACAAGTGCTGCTCTGGTTACTACGGAGAGGGTCTGGCTCAACGTGTCGTCACTGAGGTATGAGGTATATGAGGTATGCATAAGAACAGCTGAACCCTCAGTCTTAGTCTCACGGATGTTCGAATCTCTGAGTCCCGTCTCACTGGAAGTCAGAGGAACTCGGCTCTTAAGTCACTTCGGAAAACTGGAGTTCAACTTTTTCCTCATGTAAACGCTTTCCAAATGTTTACCCACATCTTGATCTTTAAAGTGCATATAAATCTTATTTGTTTGCTGCACCTTTTGGATACCGGGGAAATTATGGCAAGAGTTGGGGAATTTAATGTCTATTTTTGTCTTTTTGGTGGAGTGTGCATTTGTGTGAGAGGAGCTAAGGAGATGGAGCTGGTAAAATTCTTCTGTTCCAGTATTATCAGGACAAAAGACCTAGGAAAGGCTTTAGTTAGTATATAATTTAAAATTTTGATTTGATCTTTCCTCTCCAAGGATCCCGGTTTGACAGTCTGCAGAGACAAACTTCTCGGGAGCGCAAATATCCTTACATGTTGACATCCTGAGGAGCAGGTCTGACCAGGGCAGGTCCCTCTCTACTGTGGCAAGAGGAGTAGAAGGTGGGGGCACACACGGGATGGTGAAGCACCCTGGAGGGCCAGGATTATTGCTGCTGTGGTAGATGAGAATGTTTTGGCAGGTTTGGGGGATTTTTTTCACTGAATAAAGTCGGGCCTAGGCAAGTCACGGCTATTTTCACCTCCTCTCTGCTCTGTTGCTACCAGCAGCTCCCCTATTTGTGCTGGGCCAGGAGAGAGAAGCAGCACTCAAACCAGGGCACAATAGGTTAGGACAGAACATGATCAAAGACAACGTTCTTGTTTCCAGTGAGACGAGGAAGCATGGTTATCAAAGATGAGGTGCACAGGACAGCCCTTGCAATGTTCACTTTGCTTCTTGATTTCCTTAACCTCGGAGCAATGGGCCAGCAAGGCGAGTGAGATCAGTAACAGCTCTTCTTGAAGGACCTGAAGTGAAAAAACTGTGTCACATCAGCTCCCATGGAAAATCACCCTATGCTGTGCAGTGAATTGTCCCCATGTGCTCCTGACTTTAGTCTAGAAAGAACCCCATGACTTTCCGCAGCATTTAATCTGCAAAATTAAATTTCACACATCTGGTAGCCCTTTAGGAGAGATGCAAATTGTTCCACCTTTCATGCAGTGGCCCCTTTTCGTGAATCACACTCAGTATAAGTAACTTGCTCTCCCGCTAGTGCTGTAGTTCTTGTCAAAGATTACAGACCTGCGTCTCAACACCACCTTTACCCACTGTTGATGAAAGTCAACGGCAATCTGTTAGTTCTGCCTATTATATGATGGGATGAATGAATGCACTTACCGTTTGTACAGCAGCGTAACTCTGCCTCTTCTGAAATACACTGTGGTTACGCGCTGATAATTTACGTACTCCTCACATGAACTGGAGCCTAGAAATCCAAGCACATCTAATAGGTCTTCTTCTGGGTGGGGACACCGGTCCTTTCTTCTCATTTTTCTGTGGAGCACAATGGTTTGGCATTCACAATGTGGAGTTTGAAAGCCAAATGAAAAGCCACAGTTTAGCACTAGCTTTCTCTTACCTTGCTAGGAGCAAAGATATTTGCCACAGTGTCGGCACCACTGTCCTGAGTAGTGGCAGGGGAGGACAGCATCGGGATGCTGCTGCTTCCTTCCACCCCCTACCCTGTAGCCAAAGTTTGCCAGTTCTTCTGCCCCCAGGTTTGGAGAAAACCTGTGGTACGTGGGTGGAAGTTCTGGCACAGTTGCGGTACGGTGGAGGCTGACCAAGGAGGAGCTCGGTGCAGGAGCCAGGACATCTTTTTCCCCATGTCTCCCTCCTTCCCTGAGAAGGAAGCATGAGGCCGGAATAGGGGTGAGAGGCTGAAGTGAGGACAGGCAGACGGGGAGGGGGAGAGCAGGGGAAAGGGGGCCTGGCAGAAGGAGTGGGGTGAAGACCAGACAGAAACCAGAGAAAGCAAGGATTTCCATGTCTCCCTCTGACACAGCAGCGCAGTTCATGAGAAAGGCAAGCTTTTGATAAGGAAAATATTTATTTTCATTGTTAACTTAAACATTTGCAGACCCCTGAGATCAGAGAAACGCTTTGGGATGCAATCACACGCGCAGACAGCCATCATATTAAAGGCAGGAATAAGCACAGCAATATTACCCCAGTATTATTTTAGCCATGAGCGAACAGAGCAGTCGCCGTACTGATGGCTGGGGGATTACAGATGGGATCAAGAGGTGGCTCATAAGACAATCTTGTCCTTAAGTTTTCTGCGAAGCTTGAGCACATCTGCGGGAAAGCAGGCCCCGCAGACCTCGCCGCTGTACCCCTACCAGATGTGAGGGCCCACGGGCAGCATCTGGCACTGCACAACTCCAAAACCAAGCGCACCAACATTACTTGAAAATCCACATCACACGCTGCACGCAGTAAGTGAAAGCAGAGTGCCGCCGGGGAGGTGCAACATCAAAAAGTGAGCTGCCAAAAAGTGTAATCTTCCTTCGGGAAATTTATTGCCCGGAGGCCTCTGTGCTATACTCACATGAAGATGTTTGCTGCTGGTGGAGCCATGGGCCTGCCCCGGCTGCCCCCGGGTGCAGCAGGCAGGGTTGGGGTGCCAGGGCACCCCACAAAGGGGCAGGGGCAAGGCAGAGGTATCGGCTTCTCCTGCCCTAGGGAGCACAGGCAACTGCACCCCCATGCGTGGGGACACCCCACTGACACGGTGCCACCACCCTGGTAGTCCTTTTCTTGCTTTGACCTCTCTTTAAGGACTCCATGGGTACATCTCCACGGTGGGCTATCTCTGCAAAAAGTGGGACATGAGCTTGTGCTTCGTGCCCACGGAGAGAAGAGGGGTGCAGCTGGGGGGCTGGTGGGACAAGCCCTCAGTTCTCCATCCCCGATCCAGTCCCACCAAACAAAGGGTGCTTGTCCAAAGAAAAGGAAAGGCAGTGCTCCCACCCAGCTGGGGACCAGCTCCAGGTGGCTCAGAAATGCTAACAGCATATACCCTCGCTTCTGTCTTTCTCATTTCTGTTTTTACTAACCTCACACACACACCCCAAAATGCTATTTTTAACCTCCAAAAATAAGTTAGTAGGGAATTTTTTCCTATTGGCTAAAAGTTATGGTGAAATGACTTCATATATTGACTAGAGTTTGGCTCCAAACATGTTGAAATATTTGTGTGAGGTTTGTGTATTGGGACCCAGCAGAGTGCCGTACAGGTTGATGCAAGTGATACACTGGTTGCCACGATACTACAAATGTTGGGATCTGTCGACTGGCCCAAGCATGCCTCAATGCACAAAGCACTTCTTATACCCAGCCCCGAGCAGCCCAGCCTCACGCTAACGAAGGCTGAGAGTTCATTTAGCTCGTTGCAATCTGCGGATCCCCATTTCCCAGCAGATGCGCAAACCTCTTTAGAAATGTCACATGCGTAGATGGCTGCGCAGCGCGTATGAACTTGCTTTGCTTCCTCACTTTTTACACACTTCTTAGAAACCCTTGGCTCCCAGGCTGAAAAAACACAGATTTCAGTTGCATGGAGCATTTCAACTTCTAAATGGCTCCTCTTTGCTTCACTGACCATGCTCAACCTGAGGAAATGTGGCTTGGACTTAGGCAGAGGAGAGTTTCTTTGCTTCTCCCTCCAATTTCAGGTGACAGAGGACATGCCCACTGTGCCACAGGGCCTGCTCTGGGGTTTTAAGCTGGGATTACCCTCAGATGTGCTGCTGCCAGAGCCAGCTTGGGCGTGAGAGATGGCCAGCGGGCACAGCCAAGACCATCCAACCTGTGGGGCTCGGGGCTGCCCTGTGGGGCTGGACCATCTGTCCCCAGCAGCCATGGGGTGACATGGGCCACCCTCTGCCATCCTGGCTGTTTGAAGGCTGGGACACGTACGTGGTGTTACGAGGCAGGGGAAGGTTGGGAAGCAGCTTTGGGAAGGTGACTGCCTCCAGAGCCACTCCATTTGCGTGGTGATGGAGGGGATTGGTGCCAGATGGACAGACCTTGGCATCAAGTGTGCGTCCATCGTCTTGGCCAAGCTGCCCAGGTTGCTGGCCCCAGGGCAGTCTGTGGGTCTGTGCTTGCAGTGACATGGAGGCTGCTGGCTGGACTGGTCCTTGTACTGCCGGGAGTGTGAGACCAGGGCTGGGAGTAACGGTGAATGATCCTTTTGTCCCTTTTCCCCCCTCCCCTTCCTCGCACCAGCACATATATATCCTCGGGTGGCCAAGGACCAGGGTATAAATTTGCTTCTCCTCAGTCAAAACTTCCACTAATTTGATCATGGTTTTGCCAAGGAAGGAGTAAATATGGAGCAGGGACTTTGGGGATTTGAGCTATAAAAGTGAGAGCTGGAGAAGCCGAGACTGAAGCAAATTTTTGAAGCAAGCGGTCAGATCCAGGCATCCTGGCTCCCTCCTATATGTACTTCTGG
>NW_009592938.1:12253-64618 GCF_000690535.1 Cariama cristata | reverse complement strand
CATGAGGTTCACACGGGCCCACCTCTCAATCCTGTCAAGGTCACTCTGGATGGTAAATGATAAAATTCAAAATTATAATTTTCTGTAATTTTTGAAAGAGAAGGTACTTTGTCCTCACTACCTAGTTTTGTGATAGAGATAGGCATCTTTATAGGATTATAGGATAGGATTAGGAGATATTATTCATGGTAGCAGAGATTGGACAACAGAACAGTTCCCGTTACTTCTATGTCATTGTTCATACACAATCCCAACTGTATCTTGATATAGAATCATAGAATCATAGAATATATTTAAGTTCTACATAGAGGAGTGTCTTGCAATCACTTCAATGAGCCAAATTACTGTCTGTACACAGACAGTACGTTTATGTTGCGAAATAAAAGAGGATCAGGGAGGATCTCAGAGGATCTACGTTTTTGTAGAATTTTAGATTGCTTGTAGAATTGTAGAATGCTTATTTTGCTTTTTGGTTCTTTTTTTTGGTAGTGCTTGAGCTAACTCTCTGTAGGAGAAAAAGCCTGGACATAATCTGGAAGATAGAACATTCCAGGGAATCTCCAATTAGCAATGTGGATGAAAACGCAGCAGATGTCCAATATAGTCCTCCAGTGCTATCTGAGAAGGCTTTGTAGCCTCAAGAACTTCCATATGCTCAAATGCCAGCCCACAGCGTATGCAACCCATACTCTCGGTTTCATATCATTAACTTTACTCTAGTTGTCTATGACACATCTCTTTTAATTTGAATACTTTGAGTAGAAAACATATCTAAGCTGATAATTACACGTTGTGCTATATATCATGCTGTAGATTGAGCTAAATCTCAGTCATATGGATCTGAGACACTCTGCACTGGTTGGTCTGGGGGCCAGGGACCACTTACTGGGATTGAAATATTTACTTGTATTGCCACTGTGGCTTCATGTAGATACAGTAAACATGGGTTGTGACCCTGATGGCAGCTGAAGAGCATCCTCTAGAGCTCACAGGATCTGGCATGTCTGAGGAGGCCTCCTGCCTTATATAAATAAACTATTCTTTGATGTCTGGCCAATATTAGCAGTTTAGTATAATTTAGTGTGCACTTTGTGTGCTTTCTGCACCTGACCAAGTGCTTATATATGCTTCTGTAGTACAAAAGATTGAGACAGGGTGCACAGTTTTGAAGGTCTGCTTTGAGACCGGAGCTGGCATAGCTTTGTGGTGTGCTACAAACCTCAGGTACAGAACCTAGTTCTTAAACACAGGCTAATGTTTTCAGTTTTGTTTTTTCATTATACTAACCAGGACAATAGTAAACTCTGTAGCCAGAAATAATGGACAGGTACACTGGCATTAATGCAAATTTCTCCACTAAAATTACTTGAATCAATAGCTCTCTCCAGCTTCTACACTCTCACAAATCTTTTCCAGGTCACATAAGCAGTCACGAGAAATGTTTGTTCTCAGGTCAGCCTAATTAACTAATGAAGTCATAACCAAGAAGTATTGACTTCTTTCTTGGGTCACGCTGAGTTGCAAACATAGAAATCTGGAGAGACTGGAGAGGCCAAGGACTCATTGGAAATCTCAGCTTGAAATATTGCTTCCTGCTTTCCACTCATGATATTATTTCCAGTGCTTTTCTTTAAGTTATTTCAAGCGTCACTCATGTTCACAACTTCTCTTAGTTGTTTCAAATGTAATTGACACAATAATTGCTGCTTCTCCTCTGTCATCACTTAAGAAAATAACCTCAAGTAACTCTTTTTTACTATCTCCTGAGTGGCTTAATGTCATTTTATAACATGACTAAAACACTAAAACACAAAAATACATTTTGATCCACAAAGATTTTAGAAATCTATACTGTAACAATAGTCCTTAAAATACAGCAATGAAAGTGAGTACAGTTATGATCTGGGTTTAGTTTTGACATAACTGCACAGACCTGTAAATGCAATAATTAGACTCTTAAGAGAGTGTGATTGACATAAAGCATTTAGTAGGTTCAATAGTAAATATAAAAACCTTTCTCACTTTTTTTCTTTTAGCCAGAGCTAGCAGCAAGACTGTTTTAATGCTGTAGGAAAATAATTGACAATATGTCTCCTAGTGGGAGGTTATGCAACAGCCATGGAACAGCCTTCAGTCTGTACTAGAAGTAGAAAAAAAAATGCCTCAGGTCTGACAGAAAAGAAAGTACTTACCTTCTAGCTTTGAAAAATAGTGGGAACATTCCACAGAAGAAACACAAAGAATATTCGTCATACCAACGGCAGTTAGTGTTTTTGTTTCATTCATTTGTGATCATCCCTTTGTACTCTGCGCTGGTGAGGCCACACCTCGAGTGCTGTGTCCAGTTCTGGGCCCCGCACATTGAGCTGCTGGAGCGTGTCCAGAGAAGGGCAATGAAGCTGGTGAAGGGTCTGGAGAGCAAGTCTGATGGGGAGCGGCTAAGGGAGCTGGGGTTCCTTAGTCTGGAGAAGAGAAGGCTGAGGGGAGACCTGATCGCCCTCTACAACTACCTGAAAGGAGGTTGTAGTGAGGTGAGGGTTGATCTCTTCTCCCCGGTAACTAGCGATAGAACAAGAGGAAACGATCTCAAGTTGCACCAGGGGAGGTTCAGGCTGGATATTAGGAAGAACTTCTTCACTGTTAGAGTTGTTAAGCATTGGAATGGGCTCCCCAGGGAGGTAGTGGACTCACCATCCCTGGAGGTGTTCAGAAAACATTTAGATGTGGCGCTTCGAGACATGGTTTAGTGGGTTTAGTGGGCATGGTAGTATTGGGTATACAGTTGGACTTGATGATATTTAAGATCTCTTCCAACCATAATGGTTCTATGATTCTATGATTCTCAGGCCTCAATCATCACCAGTTACAACTTTTCTACATTGGACATTCAAAGAATGCAGCCTGAATTAGTTAAAGATGTGAATATAAGCTTCATTGATTAAACCGTATTGAATCCATGTATTTGATTTAATCAAATTTAGTGAAAAGAATTAACTTAATTCCCTAAATTAAGACTACTTCACACACTATTTATTTTAAATTTAGTATGTTACTGCATTTTCCTCAAAGACAGAATACAATCACCCTTACTGCATCAAAAAAATGCATTTATAACAACCTGAGCTGATCTTTCAAATAAGTGGTGTTTTAATTCAACAAGGAAAGGATCATCCTAATAATGTAATTCTGCAGTTTCTCTGTTTCTGTTGTGACTAACACTTCAACCTGTGCAGAGTAAAGAATATTTGTTTTTAAGACTTTGTAACATTTTTTCCAGTATATCTTTAATTTTCATTTCAGGTACAGTTGGTGCGTCAACTTACAATATGTCGACCAACTTACCATAAAACCTCATGGTTTTTTGAACAAATCCTTCAGGTTTCATCTTTAGCTGCCTCTTTCAGGGCATTCGTTCTAAGGCATCATGAAAATGGTTTCACTGAAGACCTAATGGGTGGATCCCCAGTCTTCACTCTGGTCTCTCAGATGTCTGTGGGCTCACTTGGAAACTTACTGAAAGCTCAGAAATCAGCTTCTGGGCTTCACCAGTCCAAGCAATCAAGCTTGTGTTCTCTAAGGTATTCTCTAAGAGCAGTAAATTTACACAGGACTATTGGACTCATGAAAAGAAAGAAGCTAAGCCTTAAAAAAAGGCTATCACAACTGAATGCCTAGTCAGGTCTTTTGTAAATAAATGCTTAGTTGGAGTAGTACAGAAAGACCCTGAAGTTTTGATGCAGTTCAACAAAAGCAGAACGTCACACGTAGCTGCTCATCCATCCCACAGCTCAGACCCTGAGTCAGTGGGAATTGCTCATGTGCCCTATTTCTGTTTTGCTATGATTGGATTAATGTATATGGATATGCTGATTTATTATTTCAAATATTTATGTCTATGTAAACAAAATTTTCAACTTATAAATTGTGGATAAAACCTTTTCTGTTTTATCAGTGTGGGAAAACATTATATCTGTTACACTAGAGGCTAGGCTTTGTTTTGAAAGACTGTTGAAAAATTCAGTTTCTAAGAACTTTGGAAGGTTTTTGCTAATATATGCTGTCTTACCAGGCACACTTACATGGTATATTGTAAATCTTAATTATTTGATTGGGTTTGAATAGGCTGAATAGAGAAAAAGGTTGTGGTGTAAAAAGATAACTCTGCACAACAGAAGTGTGAGAGAGGAGCTAGGGAAGAATTTGTATTCTAGATTTATAATAATCAGATTACAATTCTTAATTTCAGCTCTAAATTTGCAGCCATGATACACAGCTGAGCTCATGTGATGAAATCAGACATACTGAAACAAGATGGGGTGAATTCCCTCAATTATTTCAGTGCACTTGAATATGTTTTAACTTTCACTAGTCACTGACTGAATTAACAGATGCTCTACAGTAACAGGCAATTCCTTGCACACTGAGCCTGCTATGCATGCATTGCTCCCTGTGTCTACTTACGACCCCTTGTCCAGCTTTGTCACAGAGAAAGGGAGAGTCACACAGGCTTTCCCCTCCTTGTTATTAAAATGTCCTCAAAGTGTTTCACCTTATTCTTAAATTTCAGTAACATCATTTACTATTGGTGTTGGATTTTTTAAAATGTAATCAATTCATTTTAAAGATGAGTCTTGTCTTCATGGATTGGGGAATGATCTTTTCAACATATACACAGTATAATTAAAATAAATGAATATGAAAAGCTGCTGTCAAAAAAAAATGGTGAAATGTCATTAAAAATACATTCTTTGTTAGAGAAATTGCTGTATTGCTAAATCACTCTTCGAAAGTGCTGCTTCTGTGACACTTTCTGGGAAGAATTGATAGGATGTTGGAAGCTGTGCGGTTGTCCTGTAAATCAACAATGATATATTTCTTACAATATCTATGTAAGCCTCAGGGGCGAGAAGGTGTTCCATGTTTCCTCCATTACTGTTTTCAGCAGTGTTATTGTGCTTGTAGCATCGGTTACAATGCTGTGCCAGTACTCACAGGAAGAGCATTGTGTTTTGAGATTTTGGCAAGGGTGTTTCAAGTGAGGCCCTATATAAACATAAAAACAAAGAACTAACTGTAGCTTACAAAGGAGATAGTTGGTAAAAAACTGAATGAAGCAAGAAAACCTCTCAAACTATCTAGTAAAATAAATACAGCGACTATACTATGAAGCCTTAAACTTGTTCAGATTGATTCCATTCTCTCTAACCATTACATTAGGCTCTCTGCAATGCTACCAAGCTCAGTGTCTTACTCTGAGTTTACTGCAAGTGCTACAAAGGCACAGAGATCACAGATCCTTAAATTTAAAACCAGTTATTTTTTCTGACTCATTATAATCTAGACATATACTGCCAATTAGATTATTTCAGAGAGTATTTTAAGAAACAGACTTCTGTCTATTCCTCGTAAATGATGTATGCTACATTTTGTGTTCTGGAAGTTTAAATTTTTTTTTCTCACATTGCATTTATTTCAGGAAGCATAAAATATACAGTAATAAAAACTTTGAGGAGAAGGAATCGAAAGCGGTTTTGTTAGGCGTATCCCATGGGTTCATGATGCAGGACGAAACTGTATGAAGATATGTATAAACTGTTAGACTACCCAATGGCATGAGAATGATTTTCTGGGCTTTCATGTGGCACAGCACAAAGTCTCTTAGATTGTCTTCATTGTTTAAAATAGCTTATCAGAAACAGGAAACTCAGATAGTCATTTCTTACCGTAGACAAGATCTTTAGCTGATTCTAGCTTTGAGTATGTGAGGTGAATATCATCAGTTATTTTGTAGGCAGCTGTTTCTGTCCCTGTGTCTTCAAGCTCTATCCAGCTGGCTGAGATGTGAACAGAAACCCCAAAGGGTGCAATTTTTGAAATGGATCCAAAGCAGCTTGGTTCATGCTGTGTTTCATGTAAGCTTTATTTTTGATCATGATGACATAAGTTGAAAATAGCTAGGATGTTTGTACTGTTCATGAAATAGCAAATACTCTGTGTTTCTCACTGTCAGAACTAGACAAACCAGATATCTTTAGTCTGACAGTTGTGGTCCTGCTGTGGAAGAAACTGGTAGTGAGACAGGAGCAAACTTTGCATCTTGCTAGACTGTGCAGCAGAAAAAGCATGTGTTGACAAATTGATACACAGTAGTCTTCAGAAGGTGGCCACCTCACGGATTAGGGTGAATTTTAAATGCATAAAATCGGAAGTAACTTTGGAAACAATTGTGGATAGATTTTTGGAGCTGTGTTTGTCCTTTCTCTCTCTCTCCCCCACATCTGTCTTTCTTTTCCTTTACTTAATTTTCTCTATATACTTTCTTTCTCTTTTCTTTTTTGTTCATATCAGAATGAATTCCAGTTTACTACTCACTACACTCTATAATGAATACATCATAAGGGAAAAGCAAATCTGTGGAAAATTCAGAAAAAAATGCAATTGGCAAGGAAAGAAACTTGAATTAAAAAAAAAAGATCTTCCAGGTGGCAAAACTGAGAAAAGTTTAATTAAACTTGTTTGATTTTCATGTTTTGCTTTTTCCCAATCCTTTTGATTCCAAACTAGTTTTGATTTGTGCATAAAAAACCTAATCATCAGAAATGAGAGCATACAGAGGATAATTTATATTTCTCTTACCTTTCATTATTCTGTAGTGCTTCTGTAGTTTCTTTAGCAACCAACTTTTGGTTAACTTCCGTAGTAGCAAAGTGAGGTGAGTGATGGGTTTGAGAGTGTGTACACAGGGCTGGGATTCACTGCCATGTGGGAAAGTGCTGCAAACAGGCTGGAGAACAGCTGCCCCCTTCTCAGTCTCCCCGTCTGCTGAAAAGACAGAATGAAAGATTGAATCACCCTCAGCTCCATGTTTCCACTTAATTTCTGAATGCTGTTTAACCAATATGATACATTCAGTAGTTCCAGATTTTCTTATTCACACAAACACCCTGAAGTTTATAACCAGTTTAGGTGTCCTCTCTAACTCAATGCTTGATTTCAGGCAGCTCACTAAAAATTATGGGATTTTAGTTTATGCATCTGTTAAACAGAGGTAGGCAGTAGTTATTTCAAGACTAAAATGGTGGGTTTAAAATGCTTTGACTTCATCGGAATAACAAAGTTGTCGAAAAGAACGAATGCCATAATGTTATTTTGGTTCTGCTGGCCTCCTGCAATTTTAGTAAAATTAAATATATGCTTTTGCTTGTATTCAAATATGCTAGATATGTAGTTTAGGAAGACTGGGAGAATTTTCCCTGGAGTTTACTTGGTGTGGTTGAAAAATGCTAAAAACTTGCTTTGCTTTATCATTTGGTGACAGAAAACTAAGAAAATAATCCGAGAGACACTAAGCAACCACATGTGTGTACGAGCAGATAATAAAAGCCTGGCAGAAATTTTGTACAATCTAACACTTAGATGAGTTTAGCTGGAATTATTCCATTTCCTTGGCTTTGTTCTTCAACTGTAACAAAACTGAGGGAGTTCTAAGCTTTGCTCACAAAACAATAACAGCAATTTAAGAGAATGTTAAGTTTTTGGTATAGCTCTATGATATTTCTTTGTACTTCTTTTTACAGATTAACGGGAACAATGTGGCTCAGTCCTATTCAAAACCCAACAAACATGGTGCCAACATATTCTTTTTGTGAAGTATTTTTATTTTACTCATTAATAGTTCTGACATATTTGTAGGAAGTTAACTATAAAAGGTAATAGCTACAATAAGATTTGAAAGATTTTGGATGCCAAAGTAATACCAGTTCATAAGACACACGATTAAAAATAAAGCATGGCAGGTTCTTAATTGGTAAGTATAAATCTTAGAAAAATTTATTGATTTCTCATTCAGCTGTATTCTTTTCCTTGATTCTTTTCTCCTCTTTCTGCAGAAACACAGGGCTAAACATGAAAGGGGGAAGAGTTATATTTTATATGAGAGTTCTGCATCTACCTGAAACCTGTCCTTCCCTCCATATGAGAAGTGATGTTGCCGTCCTGGCAAGAAGACAGGGCAAACTTCAGTCTTCTATGGGTTATGTAAAAAGCATCTCTAGAGGCGACTGTCCCTTCCAGAAGAATGGACTGAAATACTATAGTCCCTGGAACACCGTCATTCAGCTACTTGTTAAAATATGCTGGAAGAGTGACTGAATCAGAAACATGGATTCAATTCCTCAAAATTCTTCTTTCTAAGGTCTATTAACCCTCTTGTTGTTTTACTAAAGGGTCATTGTAGGTACCAAAAAGATTTCTCATGAGCTGCCACCTCTGAATACGACAATTCCTGACTTCTACAGTGCGTTTTTATTGTGTGTACTAATTAAGAATATATAAAAGTATTAAATATATTAATATATACTATATTATATGTTGATATATACATATATTAATATATTATATATAAACAAAATATATTAAGAATATATTAAAAGTACTTGTTAAATTCCCTGAGGCTTCATCAGGCAGGAGATACTTAGGTTTGTCTTTGACACTTCTGACCAAAGGAGTCTCAGAGGAAAAGAAATCGGCAAAAACATCAGTAGGTTTAGGCTAGGACCAGACAAAAGAGACAACAAATGCCATTGCAAAGCTGGCTCAATTCCCACAACAACATTTGGAAGCTGTCAGGAAGACTTAATTTTTGTCAGAGAAGAAAAGAGAAATATTGAGGATAATAAAGAGAAATCTGGACTGAAGTGGGAATCAGCTAGGAGGATTTTAGAATAAAGAGAAGAATCATATTAGAAAAAAAGGGTGCTCTTTAATTGATAAGAAGGAAGGGAGTTTGAGGAAGAAGTCAGAAACATGAAGAAGAGAGGAACAAAAAGATACTCCATGAGTATTTTTTTTAAATGTTGCAGGGAAACGGTCATATCCGGATGTTCTTTCTTTTCAGTGAGACATTTATAGAAAAATATGTTTTTCCTGAAGAAGATTCAACATTCCAGCCAACAATCTATCCCTTGCCCCAGAAAAAAAACACAGCCTCGACAAAATTTTGGTGAAAATTATGAGATTTTTGAGCTTTTGGCATACAGTAAATGATTCAAGTATCCAAAACTTTAAACTTTATGCATGAATCAAATAAAATTTCAAGCAGCAAGGAAAGAATAAAAATAATTGCGACATGACACCCCAGAAGGATGTCATTCCATGAAATCTAGGTACTACTATTTGTCTTCATAGAAAATGTAATTTACAAGTCGATATTGAGGTAATGCATATTTATATTTCCAAGAGCAATAATGTGTCCAATAAGAATAAAACTTTATGAACTAAAGTTTTCCAGCATTTGGTGGGTATTTATAGAATAATCAGCATCACTTTATTAGCTGACTGGATAGTTTCTACTTCAGTATATTTCAATCATAGAACAATTTAGGAGGGTAAATTCTGAGCTTGCTGTTATAGTTTACTTCAGAGGATAATATAAATGAAACCATATGAAAAGTTATCCTGAGGAATAAACTTTTGGGAATACCAATGTGATTTACGAAGTGTTTAATCATACATATGTATGTATAAATATACATGGATTTGTATATTGCCCCATACAGACAATTTCACCAATCAGTGAGAAGGTTTCTTGGTAACAAAAACCACATCACTTAACTTTACTATTTATCAAGACTGCATTTGCAATGAAGTCAAGATCAAGATTAAAACAAAGGTAGTGTTAAAATTACGTACTTTAACAATTTAAACATGCCCTGTATGGAAAAGCAATGGGGTGATCTTGTAACAGATGTGTAGACTCCTGCAGTTTGTTGCAATTCTGATAAGAAACAATAATATTAAAAAATCCTGAAAGCTGATATAAGTTCATGTATTTACAGTTATTGAGATTTGTAAAATATGATCTCTACTAGAACAAATCAAATTTTTAAGCTTGAGGTGTGGTGTAAATCATAATGGAAAGCTGCTTATTGGTAAAATATAGCACCTTAAGAAAGCATTATCATAACCCTTTTGTATCTAGCCATGCTGGAACAACTGTGTGTAGCCCCTGACAGGTAGAAGTGGCAAATAAAATGGAGCTTCCACATTAAATTTGGAGCTTTACTTTGTTATTTTGTGAATTTCTGTGTCACTCTACACTACACAGTGTGGTCTTGTGCTACCTCTGAGTGAGCTAGTACCTCTGCATGACCCATCAGAGCAACATCCTGAACTAATAAGCCTGGATTTCAGAAACAAAAATAATAAACCAAAGTTTGGCATAGTGCAGCTATAACTGTACTGTTTCACAGTTCAGGTCTAGCTGTCTGAGAGCTCACTAAATATATCTGCAGAACCATGATCTAAGAGGCTATCCTAACTTGAGAAAGTTAGGGATTAGGAGTTTAATCGTGGTTGCTCAAGCATAGTGGTGTTGGAAAGGCATAATAAGTTTATCCCATGCTAATGCAGTCATAAATTTATTGTCTGTAATCAGTAAAAGTACATACCTGTTAGGCAATGTCAGCTGTTCTTACAGACCCAGAGAGTGTCTGAATGAGGTGCAGCACATCTCTGTATGATAGATTAGCTAGTCCTCTTTAAAATGCCAGTGGTTTTTTTCCCCAGCCTCCTGTACAAATGTCCTGTTCACAGCACCCCTTTTCCAGCCCTAAACTGGTTGTTGTTCTCATCATAAGACCCATAAGTAAAGTCTAAGAATGTAAGTTGTTTTTTTTTTTTCCCCACAAAGATTTAAAATGAAAATAAAACCTGCAGAAATCTGCAAAAGGCTTAGAAATGTTCCTTGCTGCACTTCCTTTGTATCTTTTTGCTATTAGGATGACCAATGTTTAGGATTGAATGAAACTCATGACTGAGGCGAGTGAATCTTGTGCTGAATGACTTCCCACTGCTGTCCAAAAATTCTTCACTGGAAGTGCAGTGCTCAAAGGGTCAGATTTGCTCACTGTATGACTGGTTTATGCCACCTGGGCAGAGGCTCTGCCATTTAAACCCTGAATTCTGAATATTTTAAGTAGGTGTGTGACTACAGTTCTGTAAATTAAATATTAGGCATTGCTATGACTTTTGAAGGTGAATGTAAGCCACCAGATTCAGGTCTGCCACGGCTCTGATCTTGTGCTCTGTTTCTGTGAAGTACTTGCATTCGGAGTGCAGGTTAGGGCCATCTGTCTACAGTCCTAGATTTACTGAACTTTCAGGCCCCTCACACATGCTTAAAGTGCTAACGCACCTAGTTTTCAAGCCTGCACTTGTCAAGACTGCAGTCCCTGGACTCCACATTGAGAATCTGCCTTGTTCACCACAGCACATCACAGAAGTTCAGCATCTGAATTCCTGGTCTCTCAGGGGCAATGACAAAGTTATTTTGTGGCCAGACTCCCCTCATTCAATTTATTCAAATCAATACTATTTCAGAGAATGCATAAAAGAACAATTTATGAAAGTTTCTGTATCACAGGCCCTGGCTCTTATGGGAGATTTTGACCTCTGTGTTTCTTGCTGGAATGACAACACAGTGGGATGCAAGCAGTCAAGCAGATTTCTGAAGGTGACAGAAGTACAAGGTGGACCAACCCTGTGTGACACACAACTGGTTCCGCTATTCACAGGCAACGGATAAATGGTTGGGGAGATGGTAATCAATAGCAATCTTGGCTGTGGTGACCTTGAAGGAGTGCAGCTCAGAATGCTAAGGGGATTGATGAAAGAGAGGAGCAAGAATACTGACCCTGGCCTTCAGGCAAATATCCTTAAGTGTATTCTGGAAACTTCTTGGCAGGATCCTGTGGGAAGACACTGTCCAAATGCAAAAAAAGAGGAGGTGGAAGTGGGACAGGCTACAAAGGAAGAATTTAGAAACTTTACCTAAGTATGTAGGGATTGTGTTAGGAAAGCTAAAACTCACTGAGATGTGATACTTGCAAGGAACGTAAAAAGCAACAAGAAAATTTTCTATGGCTACATTAGCAGCAAAGCACTGAAAAGGATAATGTGGAAACATTGCTGAATAGGGCAGGTGACTTAGAGACAGTGGACGCAAACTAGACTGAGTTACTCAGTGCCACTTTTGCCTCATTTTTCAGCAATGGTATCTCCCAGGCCTTTGTGATTAATGAAAAGCTTGAAGGAGGGGAAGAACTGTTAGCAGTGGATGAGGATCAAGACTGGTATTACCCAAAAAATCCTCGATCTATACATGTCCATAAGTCAGGCTTCTTCCAAGGATGCTGAGAGAACTGACCAATGTCTTTGCAATGCTGCTTTCTGTCATCTCTCAAAGGTAATGGAGATTGGTGGAGATTCCTGATGACTAAATATTCAAAAAGGAGCAAAAAAGAAAAACCGGTGAACTACAGGTCATTCGACCTCACTTTGTCCCTGGGAAAATCATAAAGCAAGTCCTCTTGGAGCACCTCTCTAAGCACATGAAGGAGAAGAAAGTGACTAGATTACAGAGGGAAAATCATGCCTGACCAATCTGTTTACTTCTGCGATAAATTGACTGGGTTTACAGGAGAGGAGAGTGAAGGATGTAATTTACATAAATTTCAGCAAGGCTTTCGACATTATCTTCTACCATGTTCTTGCATGTGAGTTAAGGCACGAAAGGCTGGGTGAGTGGATAACCAATGGGTGAAAATGTAGTAGAATGATTGGGCTCAAAAAGTAGTTAATGGGTCATACTCATGTTGGAGGCTGGTAAGAAATAGAGTACTAGAGATGTTTAACTTGGAAACTGTTGTGTTTAATGTCTTTATCAATCGTTTGGAAAAGGCAGTGGAGTGTACTCCCATCAGCTTTGGAGTTGATACCAAATTGAGGAGACCAGTCAATATGCTTGACAACAGGGCTGCCATACAGAAGGACAGGTTGAAGGAATGGGCTGACAGGAACCTTATGAATTTCAACAGAGCTAAATATGAAGACCTGCACATGGAAAGGAAGAACCCCCTATAGTGACAGAGGCTGGGGACAGACTTGTCGGACAGCAACTCTGTGAAAGACCCTGGAGTCTTGTCAGACAGCTAGCTGAAATTGAATTAACAGCATGTCCTGGCAGAAAAGAAATCCAACAGCGACCTGGGCTATATTAACAGGAGCAGAGCTGGTAAATCAAGGGGAGTGGCTATCCTCCTCCATTCACCACTCATTAGACTGCATCTGGAGTGCTGTGTCCAGTTTTGACCTCCCAATACAAGATAGACATTGACAAACTGTAGCAAGTTCATCAAAGGACCACCAAGATAGGAGGGAGTCGGAGCACCTGTCCTGCGAGGACAAGCAAAGGAAGCCTGGCTTGCTTAGCCTTGAGAAGAGAAGGCTTCAAGGAGACTGAACAACTGCTCCCACCAATATCTCTGGGGAAGTTATAGAGAAGACAGAGCCAGGGACTGCACAATGGTACATGGAAGGAAGATAAGAGGCAATGAGCGTAAGTTGAAATAAGGTTCATACTGAATATAAGAAGAAACTTTTTCTGCAGAAACAAGGAGTGGAAGCTTGGTTGTAAGGAGGTTAACCAGAGAAGTTGTGCAATCTCTGTTCATCACTGGAGGTTTTTGAGACCCAGCAGGATAAAATCCAGAACAACTTGTTCTGCCCACAGAGATTACCTTGTTTTGAGCAGGAAGTTGAACTAGAAATCTCCACAGTTGCCTTTCACCCTAAATTATCGCAAAATCCTATCCTACAATCCCATGATCCTAACACAAGAAACTGTTTATATGGCTGGGTGTGCACGAGCTTCCTGCATAGTCACTCTTCCTCCCCTTGAATATCCTAGTGGATTTGAACTTCCTGTACACTCTTGTTCAGGGCCTTGCTGTCCTGTGTGTTCAACTAGAGTGTGTTCCTCTTACACATCTAGCTTGTTTTTTCATATAGAATTATCCTCTTTGATTTTTTTATCCTGCTGACATATCAAGCCTGATGCATATAAGTCCCAAGAAAAAAACGTTGCTTCAGCAATGAGGATAATTACCATCCCTAGTGTCTTTAGTTCTTATAGGAGGGCTACTTTATCTTACCCTTTTAGTTGGGGGTGCTAACAATATGAAGTCCATAAAGATACATATAATGCTTGAAACATGAAAATACTACACTGGCCAAACATAACACAATGCCATAGCTTCTGGCTAATCATTGACAATATCACTATGCACACCAACTCCTGCAAAGATAACCTGATATAATGGATGACCTGATTAAGCACTTCGTGATCAAACAGAATGCTCCATATGAGCAAGCCTTCCGTTGTGCTTCTGCATGCTGGGGGAATGATCTAAAAAAAGCATACAAAGCGAAAGAATCTGGAAAAACTTATTGTAGAGCTAAGGAATATAAGCTGTGTGCTTCCGTTAAATCAAGAGGAGTAGAAATACAACTCTTCATGTAAGGAAGAAGTTAGGTTCACTTGCATATTGCAAAATCTTTTTCACTAATGCTTCCTTAGAGACCTTAATTATGCAGGGATTAATACTAAATACAAAATTTACTTAGGAAAGAGGGAGCAACTACTAATATAATTAAAAACAAATAGATGGTATCAGTTTATATTGTGAGTGCATCAAGGCATTGGAGCTGAATCCCAGGAGCAATGCCATTCCATAAACACTGAGGTAGCTCATATCAATATTGTACAAAAAGGAAAATTCACTTGACTCTAGCTCAAAGATAAGAGGACATGATTTGTAAGGACTGTGTCATAAGTTACAGCTCAATAGGATGTCAGAGAATCTAGACACAGGGCTATTAGCACTTACCAGTGAGGTTCATATGTTTTGAATCACTTGACAGACAAATCCTACACTGCTGTCCATCTGGGAAGATCAGGTTCATATAAGGTTGGACTATTAGCTATGTACACAGAATCAGCATCTAAATGTTAGAAATAACCCAAACAGGGTATTTCATGTTGCACATGCTATAAGGGACTTAAATTGTTACTGTTACTAGCTCAGTTTGTATGGAGGACTAAGAAAAATTTGGCCCAGAAATACTAATCTACAAAATTAAATGCAGCATCTGCACACTCTACCTCTGGTAAGTATATATGTTATATCCAATATTTGTAGCAACTGTGTGGTATAGACTACTTACTCTAACAGGTTTAAAGAAGTTTCATCATCCAGTTTCTGTATAGTTATAGATATATACAGTTTGTTCAAGTTGCTGGAGCATCTAGTATTGCTGAGTTATTGACAACACATTATCTACTCGACAGGAGGGCATTGAGAGCAGAAGCAGCACTGAAGAACAACAGAATCAGGAAAGCAACTACCTAGATGGCAAAGCGTTTAGGTAGAATCAAAGAAATCTGTAATATATGTTTCATTTGACCTGTCCCTGGAAATGTCAAAATGATCATAAAACAAGCCCTTGAATTCCATGCTTTTCAGGCGTCACTGATTAATGCATAAATACTTAGGACTTCACTCTGTTTTTTCCCTCATGCCAGGACATATTGCATAGTAGCAGAGTACCCATATTCCTTGTTTTAGACATCTAATTTTGATGCTCTGACTTGCTTTGATGCATGAAGTTAGATTTCTTCATTCATTCATTCGAGAACTTTGGTACTTAACATCGGTCCTCCAAATTGCATCTGTTAGAGGCCTAGAACAGATGATGTAAGCACTGCAGTGTCTGTGTTTGCATGAAGGGACAGATGTTTCATTGCCCCAGTCTCATTACACTCCAAAAATATGAAAATATAAACTTGAATGCAAAGTCAGCACACATTCCTCCCAAAAGTATACCATCACCCTTTCTTTTCTTGCGAAGGGATCATAGGTTCATAGGCAAGGAGGTATTTGTAGAACTTTCCAGCTGCTGTTTCTTGACAGCTAATGAGGGGACCCAAAATGTGTGGTGCACTGCAAGGATTGTATACAGAAAGAACCCTTATTGGTCCTTTTTCCTACTATATTTAAGTCATGGATGGGGTGTATTTGTTTTAAAACATCCTGTGAAAATTTGAATTATGGGTGAGGGATATAAGTGCTGGAGAGTGAATTGGCACCAGCACCCAGGTAGTGTGGCCGAGCGGTCTAAGGCGCTGGATTAAGGCTCCAGTCTCTTTGGAGGCGTGGGTTCAAATCCCACCACTGCCAGGAATGTTTTTGAGGATGGAGTAACGTCCAACACAGGTACAGCGTTGGGAGAGTGAGTACCTGGAGAGCAGCCCTGCAGCAAGGGATCTGGGTGTGCTGGTTGACAGCAGTGGGCCCTGGCTGCCAAAAGGGCAAATGCCATCCTGGGGTACATCCAACACAGCATAAACAGCCGGTCTGCAGCCTCACCTGCAGTGCTGTGTGCTGTTCTAGGCCTCACAAGTTAATCAAGATGTGAAGGTCTTGGCAAGAAAGCCAGTGAAGGGGCTGGAAGAAATGTAGTATGAGGATCATCTGTCTAGTTTGGAGAAAAGGAGGCTGAGGGGTGACCTTATTGCTCTCTACAGCCTTTGGGTGGGTGAGTGAGGGAAGTGGTGCTGATCTCTTCACCCTGGTATCCAGTGACAGGAATGCTTCAATGCTGCCTCAGTCAGGGGAGGTTTAGGTTGGACATTAGGAAGCATGTGTTACTGAGGAACAGGCTTCCTAGAGGGGTGATCGATGCCCCATGCCTGTCAGTGTTTAAGAGGCATTTGGACAGTGCCCTTGATAACTTGCTTTATCTTTTGGTTAGCCCTGAAGTAGCCAGGCAGTTGGACTAGATGATCATTGTAAGCCTCTTCCAGCTGAAATATTCTAGTCTTGTCTAGTCTAATTTTGTTTTCTTCTGTCTTCACAATCAGTTGGATTAAGCTTTCTGATCAGATTGTGTTTTTCATGACAGTTCCATGACCCCAGTGAGGCAGCTTGTTGTGGGAACTGAGACCACAGGGGAAAATGGGGATATAAAGCAACTAGATATGCCTCCCATAAATCATTACAGTAGAAAGAGATTATTTTTGTCAGCTAAGACTGGAGATATTTAGGTCTTTCACTGAAATAAAAATTAGTGTTCCTTCAACTTCACCTCCTGTCCCTGCAAAGTGCGTCTTGTCTTTATTTGCTTTAGTAAACTGATTAGTAACCTCTGAGGTATGCATGCAGTTAACACAATAAACAGAACTATGGTTTTGAGCAACATACAGGTAAACAAAATTTTAGTTCACCCTACTTTTCTTTTTCAAGAAAATTGTGTTTTCAAACCTTTTCTGATTCATTTGTACTGTTGCTTCTTTGTTTAAAAGGTAGTGTGAGTATATTGATACTTAGTGCTCACTCACCATTTAAAAACGTTACTATCACCTGCTTTATTTTGGGTGTAGTTCTACTAGACTGTGCACAGTAATAGGTCCTTTACAGTACTTTACATAGATTTTCAGGAAATACTGTCCTTTAAAGCATCAATACTCAGTAATGCAGTATGCTGAGGTATGCATGAGGTTTGGTATGCATGTTGGTTATGTTAGTTCTGTGTCATCAAAATGCATGAACAGATTGTCCCGTTCCTTTGGCATGGGTAGCCTATAGTGCATTGTGAGCAATGACACAATATTCATATCTTGAACCTCAAGCCCACACAGACCACTAATCTTAACTCTGAGGCACTTACGACTTTACTGTATGTTAAAGCTAGGAAAAATTCAGGAAATTCTCTGCTGATATACAATTAACTGCTAAAATCAAAACCTCTTCAAGGTTCACAGCTGAAAGCAACAATAATAGGCCTGCAACAGTTTTATGTATTTCAATCCATAAACGGTGAAAGCAGTTGTTTTATGAATATTAGCATTTAACATTATGAGTAGTTCACAGCATGCCCATCTGGGCCTAACATTCTCAATGTTTAAATATCATTCAGTAGTTATTAAACTGTCTGAAAATGTTCTTCTCCTGCTGATTCTAAAAATCTTTATTTCTTGGTTCTTTTATTTGTAAATTTAAATATTAGTACATCTCTACATTATGACTTGTTGGACCTGGAAATATTTGCTTGGAAAGTAGTTTCTTTTTGAGCACTGTTCATCAAATTCTTTGAGATTCATAAAACTAACAATTTGTTGTTTAAGTCTGAATTTTTCAAAATAGTATGCATCTAGATCCCAGATTTTTACCAGCTCAGGATATGTGGTAGCCGTCTCTTAACTAGACTGAAATGAAGTTAAGTTTCTAATTCAAATTTCTGAACATCACAGACCCATAAAATCAGAAAAGGAAATTGTGATCACCTAGCCTGACTTTTTACACAACTTTCCTGTACTGATTTCAGTTTAAGTGAGAATACCTCACATAGGAACAAATTAGTCTTGATTTTCATATTTTTAGTAACGAACTGCCAAGTGATCTTTTGTAAACTTTTCCACTAGTTAATTTCTCAACTTTAAAATATGCAGAATTATTGTGGTTTCAATTTCCAGATGTTGGGTTCTGTTACAATTTGTTTTACTAGATTGAAAAACCTTCTCTTGTCATATAGCTGTTTCCTGCGGCAATACCAAGATAGAAATCCACAGAAGCTAACTTAGCCTATAGACATAAATCCTCTCTAGATTTCTTCTCTTTTCAACAGAGTCTTTCTCATAGGTAGTTTCAGAATAGGACTGGGGCATTGGTCCAATAATATTTTTCCATTTGTGACTTCATGATCCTAAAGCAATTAGCTTCGTGAATACTCCCACTCTCTTTTCCCCTAATACCATGATTAGTCTTGAGGCTTTTCTTGAATCGCCTCCAACTTAACAACCTACTTCTTGAATTATGAATACCAGAACCGGACATATTATATTAATAGAAGTTGAAATAGTGCCAAATGCAGAAGCAGAATAAGTCAGGTATTTTTATCAATATTTTCATTTATAAATTGACAGATTTTGGCAACAGTGGCCATATTGTCTGCTCATATTTACCTAATTATCCAGTATGATCTCTGTGTCTTACTCAGGGCCTGTGCTTCCCAGGGCTTCTTCTCTACAGCCTAGCATTCTTTGCTCCAAGGTGTATGTCTTTTTATTTTTCTGTGTTAAAATGTATACTGTTTGATAATACATTGCTGAAAAAGTAACATGGTGTCCTTTCTGCTTCATTCTTTGTCATTCTTTGTTCATCTGCAGCTTCATTGGTCACTAATTTTATTCCAAGTCTTTCAAGATATTAAATAATGGATGGCCAACTATAAAAAGCCAATCCTGTTGGACCTCAGTGAAAGCACAATCAATTCCGATTACCTGCTTAAAATTATTGTTCGAATCCTGTGAGTTTTCAGTCCAAGTACCATGTTCAATGTGGTTAGATATCCCTTGAGCTTCTTAATCCACTTTGCCATGTCATACCAAGTAAATTAACTCCTAGAACTCAAATAAACCACATCACTAGTGTTGTGGACTAACCCCAGTAGACAGCTTTTCTTTTTTTTCCCTTAGTCTATGGGCCACCCCTGTAAAATGTCCATAAAACGTTCATAAAATACTCATAAAATGTGTGTTGATGTAATTTAGTCCATGACCTTGGGCTGCGTCTGTTATGGTGGTCACTGAGGACAGGAGAGGTGGTGTGTTCCATGAAGTTATTGGGCACCAAAGCTGCCTCAGGTCAGGTCCGTGCTGCACTTGCACTGTTTCTTGTGAGACTTGTCCTTCATTGGTTCAGGTGGTTCCTGCTATAGTATTTCCTGTAACATGCAACTTAAGTCATGGGTTACAACAATTTAAAGGTATATTCATTACAATCTCCAAGCCCAGTCTTTTTAGATCAGGCCATAGGGTATAACACAGTAAAGAACTCCTCCCCTTGCCCCTGCTCCAGCATGGACTGATTCATGGGTCACATTCTCTTCTGGGGTGTACCTGCTCCAGCATGGCGTTAGCCACGGCCACCATTTCTTAGACATGTACCTACTGTGTTGTGGCCTTAACCATGGGTCACAGACTCTTTAGGGGTAAATCTGCTGTGGCGTGGACTTATCCACATCCACAGACACTTTGAAATGTTCCAGCATGGCCTATCCATAGCCACCGATGCTTCAAGGTGTGCCTGCTCCAATGTGGACTTAACCTTGGGCCACGATGATTTCAGGAGTTTACCTGCTGCAGTGTGGACATATGTGTGGCCACAAATGCTTTGAAGTGTACCTACAAGTACCTATCCACAGGTCACAGTTCCTTTAACTCAAGTTTACACTGGAGTTCCAGCTTGTCCAGTACAGCAGCACAGAAACAGCAGTGATGCCCTGGGCATCTGCCAGCCCAGATGCATGGCCGTCACTGTTATCAAAATGTTCCCAGGCACAGCAGAGTAAGATGATAGGCAGTACAACAAAAATCAAACTCAAAAAGTAGCCACTAAGGAGCAGTAGACTCTAATACACAGTAAGGCAAGCAAGCCCCATGGCAAGTACAGGAGCCTGCCAGTTAATAACTAAACAGCTGTAACAGCTACAGTTTCAGTCTAGCACACTCTAATCAAATCTCTCGTTACTTCAAAGCCTTTGAGCCCCAAGTTGGGAGTCAAAAAGGACTGTTGTGGTTTAACCACAGTAGGCAGCTAAGCCCCACACAGCTGTTTGATCACTCTGCCCCAGTGGGAAGAGGGAGAGAATCAGAAGAGTAAAATCAAGAAAACCCATGGGTAGAGATTAAGACAGTTTAATAGGTAAAGAAAAAGCTGCACACATAAGCAAAGCAAATAAGGAATTCATTCATTAATTCCCGTCAATAGGCAGATGTTTAGCCATCTCCAGGAAAGCAGGGTTTCATCATGCATAGCAGTAACTTGGGAAGACAAACACCAATGCTTTTATTGATGAGCACAACACCATATGGTATAGGATATGCTTTTGGTCGTTTGGGGTCATCTGTCACAGCTGTGTCCCCTCCCAACTTCTTGTGCACCCCCAGACTACTTGCAGGCAGGGCAGTGTGAGAAACAGAAGAGGCCTTAACTCTGTGTAAGCACTGCTCAGCCACAGCTAAAACACCCCTATGTTATCAACACTGTTTAGGTCACAAATACAAAACATAGCACCATATGAGCTGCTATGAAGAAAGCTAACACTATCCCAGCCCAAACCAGTACATCTGCTAAAGGGCCTGGAGAAGGGAGCTGGGATTGTTTAGTCTGGAGAAGAGGAGGCTGAGGGGAGACCTTATCGCTCTCTACAACTACCTGAAAGGAGGTTGTAGTGAGGCAGGGGTTGGTCTCTTCTCTCCGGTAACTAGCGATAGAACAAGAGGAAACGGTCTCAAGTTGCGCCAGGGGAGGTTCAGGCTGGATATTAAGAAGAACTTCTTCACTGTTAGAATTGTTAAGCATTGGAATGGGCTCCCCAGGGAGGTGGTGGACTCACCATCCCTGGAGATGTTCAAAAAACATTTAGATGTGGCTCTTCGAGACATGGTTTAGTGGGCATGGTGGCGTCAGGTATACGGTTGGACTTGATGATCTTTGAGGTCTCTTCCAACCATAATGATTCTATGATTCTATGATTCTATGATTCTATCTGGGAACTACCAATGTTAATCAGATGATATTCTAAAAGGTATATGTATTGAGAGGATATACTTTCCATAAACCATGCTGAATGACAAGGCGTAAAAGGGTAGGAAGTGTGGCAACGAGGTACAGCATCAAATGAGGTACAGCTAGCAAAAGACATAAAAGGTTATAAGAAGAAAGATTTTTATATGTAAACTAAGAGCGACAGTAAAACTGAAGAGAGGATGTTACAATACTTATCAAGTAAGAATGGCCAATAATAGATGATGTGAAGAAGACTGAGGAGTTTAATGTCTCTTCAGCTTCATTTTCATTATAGAGGTTAGTTATGATCAGATGGATAACACAATTACCATCAGTGGTGACAGATCAAGAATTGGGAGGTAGTAAGAAAAGATTAGGCTAGAGATTACTTGGATTAAATGACATCAGCTCATTTGGGTGTGACAACAGTCATGCCAAAGAAAAGGATCCTATGTTTACATTGCTTGAGTACGTGGCACTAGTTGTGGGTACTAACCAAGTGGGCGGCTTATTGTTGTTTACAGCAGCAAATTTAAGAATGTGTTGATCATTACCCATAAATTAGCAGCAACTGCAAATAAGCACTGTCACATTTATTTGACCTTTAGAATAAACAGTCTTAAATGAGTAGCTACCTCGGTCAAAATAGTTACCATCTTTAAACAGGCGTTTAGATCTCTATTATTTTGTTTTCACTTAAATTGCTCCTGGTGAGCTTAGTAGATGACGGTAATTATTCTTATAAAAAAACTGAAGAATATTTTATCTTTCATGGATAAAAGTTGTGGATAAAACTTTGCAATGGCAAATTTTAAAACTCCAAAATTCAAAATAGATCAGGAACAATTTCTGTGCTGTGTGATATTGTCCATTCAAACTCATATGAGTGACATTATTGCATGGAAGTATCAGCTATATAAAGCAACTCTCTGATCCACTGCTGTTGAGGGAGTAACAGTAGGGGATTTTACTTTTAGAGCCTATATTATCAATCCAATTGATTTTAGAACAGCTTTCATAGCTTGGCAGAAGGCAGACAGTACTTAACAGAATATTGTCACTAGCATTCATAGAAATGATAAAAGATTTTTTTGATAAATTCCTTTTAAAAACTTTTAGACTAAGGTTCCTGAACTAATGTAGCATGATTTCGTCCAGGTACTGTTCCTGCAACATTTCCCTCTGTTCATAGCATTGTCTTCTTCCCTTTATTTCCTCCATGACTGCTTCACTGCAATACCACCACATCCTTCTCATTGCCCTTCTCTTCACCCAGTGCCTCCTGTGTTCCAGAACACATCCTTCTTGTGTGTCCACACACTTTGACAGATTTCTAGTGACATCCATTTCTAAAGGTTAGTTACCTTTCAGCATGTGTAGTGTTATGCTCAAAATCTTGTTAATGGGCAAAGAGGAAGCAAACCTTATCTATAAATAAAGCCATGAATTTATTGTTGGTATTATGAAAATCTTAAGAATCTGACCATTATTAGTCCAAATCTAGTTGTTAAAGAAAGAATAATAATGAAGTTAAAATTCTCTTAAATACAATTCTTAGTTTCTATCCTTATTCCTGGTGTTATGCTCACCCTTCCTCTGCTCCTCTGCGTCCTAATATTGGTGGGTTTAATCTACTAGGGGAGGGGATTGGGGGGTATTATGGAAAGTCAGTAGCGTCTGGGCCCCTTTGCCAGGTGTAACATGATGCTGATGTTGATGGTTTCCTCTTCCGCCTCCAGTACCTACCCCGAGTCATTTTTATATGTTTGCTTAATTGTTTCTAAATCTTTTGCTTTTTTATTGATTTGCAGCTTCACATTACATCCAAACTTACTACATATGGTGCCTTTTCTGTATGTTTGATGCAATTTCTTTGTTCTCCTTGTTACCCCTAAAAAGAGTTTTATCTAGCTCCAGGTTTGCATTTCTATAACTGATCATTGGTCTGTTGCTTACAGCTGTGGCACCCTTAGTGTCAAGGCTTTGCTCCATCTTTTACCATCACAGTCCCATACTCCTCCATGCCACATTCTGTATCGCCAGTTCTCAGACTGCTGCTTTTGTACCATGTCTCTATATTACACCGAATAATTGCTTATTACTGTTATTTATATAAAACTATGGTTGTACCATGCAAAGATAAACAAAAATGTTAGAAGAAAATATACCATGCTGGATTCAATAACCTGAGAGAGGTATAGAATCATAGAATCACAGAATCGTTATGGTTGGAAGAGACCTCAAAGATCATCAAGTCCAACCTTATACCCAATGTCTCCACGTCCACTAAACCCACTAAACCATGTCTCCAAGCACCTCATCTAAACACATTTTGAACATCTCCAGGGATGGTGAGTCCACCACCTCCCTGGGGAGCCCATTCCAATGCTTAGAACAAGGCAATGCTGTTGCAGATCCATGCTCTCAGGTCTAACAAGTAACAAGGCTGAAAACGTATTCCCACTAAGCACATGGGCACTGAGCACAGGTATACACCAGATACATACGTGTCTGGCCACACAAATAACAGACAGACGCACAGAGCACTCACATGGACGGCAGCAATGGCCCCATCCTGCTCCTCTCTCTGGCTGAGCAAGGAAGAGATATTAGTGTGAATATATATCATATCTATATCTATACATACAGTGGGAGTGCCTCCAGCAGCTGATGTCATACACCCAACCTGCCCAGTCACTGTCCCTGGATCCCAGTCTCCCCAGTTGCTGGCACCTGGGCATATGAAACCCCAAGGCCACAGCCCCATTCCAGTTGTTGGTGCAGACCATCACACACACACACGCATGCGCAGGTGTCCATGACTCCTGGTCCCATAGCCCGACCCTGTGCCCTCACCCTTAGGGACACACAGGTGGTCTCACATCCAGAACTGGCCCTCAGACATCCACACACATCCCCCTTGACCCCAGGCCACTTCCTACTGGCTCGTCCAGCTCGATCTTCACTAGTGACCACACACTCGCTTGTGCACCCACACTCACTCCAGTCACTGGCATCACAGACCCCATACACACACGTGCGCAGGGAGTGAAAAGCCCCTTACTGGAAAATAGTTGAAGGTAGAGTTTAACAAGGAGACAGGACAGACTGCAGTGATCAGGTGCAGGGTATGGCCAGACAAATGTACTGACCAGCCCCTGCTTACATGCAAATGGGCCCTTCTATTCCCTCATCCCTCTATTTCTCATACTTGTCTCTCCCCAAATCACCTAAACCTCTCTCTATTCTGACTGCTGGTTCCTCCCCTAAACATGCCTTAATAAATCCTGTGCAATTCCAACATACTTGTTCCCTGCCTCTCATACTGTGTCTCACACCCCGAGGCAGCAAATCCTCTTCTGTTTCAAAGGTGACATGGAGATCTGGTCCCAATGACTCATCATGATGGGTTTTGCACCTGGACAATGGGGCTGAGACTCTGCTGGGAGGGGTCCAGATTATCCCTCACTCTGAGTCCTTCATTTGGGTTCCCTGTCTGCCGCTGTGCTACTTTTCTCTGGGTTTGTAGAGGTGGGATTTTGATGGGCTGATGGCTCTCTGACAACAGGCCTGGGAGCAGCCAGCAGGGCTTCCCCACCTGCCATTATGCCTCTGTGTTCCTTTTGTGGGTGTGCAGATGAGCTTCTGTCACATAACCTAAAAAAAAGTACAACCATAGACACTTGATCAATTAGAGGAATTATCTTCATAGCTAAACCAAGTGAAACAAAGCTGCAGGTAGGTCAAGAAAAGTTCAGACACAGCAAGGTTGCCAGACCTCAGTCCCGAGGTCTCACAGACTCCAGAGAGTGTACAAAGCTTACACTCTGCTACTATCAATGGCTGTACCGTATTACAGGGCTATGTGGTTACTGTTGGCGGTTAGCTGGTATACTGGCTGGCTCAGGATGTGTGGAAAAGCTGAGGTAAAATTGTGTATCTCAATTGCTGGTTCGATGCCAATTTATGAAAAAGAAATAACTGATATACCCTGTTAGACCGTTTCTATGAAATCTCAGTACGTTACCTTGAAAACACAGGAAGCAGGTAATCTGCCAGCATAAACTGGCAGAACTGCACCACAGTCACCGTTCCATTAACAGAGTCAATAAAACCAATGAAGCTGTGCCAAGTTAGGCAGTAGGCAACCTGATTTGAGATGCTGAAATATACAACATATCAAGGAACAACTAATCATCTTATTTAATAACAATGAATGGAAAAGATGTTTCTGACCATTGGACAATTCCTTGAATAAATTGAAAATAAGTAATTTATTATTATTGCATTAAAATATATGTTAATTATTAAATTTGACATTTTAAAATTTATTTTCTATTTGAATTCTTCCATTTAAAAGCATTTCTAGGAAGAATCACTTAAAGAAAAGAGAATATAAGGGAGATAAATCACAGTTAAATTTGACATTTTAAAATTTATTTTCTATTTGAATTCTTCCATTTAAAAGCATTTCTAGGAAGAAATCACAGGAAATCACAGGAGTTACAGGTTTTCATCTATAACTTGTATATGTATAAAACAAATAAATATCTTTTCCAGATAAGTCTTTTTCTTAGTTTCCAAGATGCTTTCCTTTGCAAAATTCTGAACCTATCAAGCAATTTAAACCCAAGTGGAAAGTGGGTCCTAGGTCTCAAAAATAGTGAATTCTTACAATGTTTGTGAACTTTGGTATTGAGAAACACCTGATAAGTACCACAAATGTTTTGAAGACTGAGGTATGAGTGCATTATCAGACATTGTGAAAGCCACACTAAATTCACACTTACAAATATCCCTAGTAAGCAAGGAAAAAAATCAGCCAGAACTTTCCTTTAGATGCTAAGGCCAGTCAGCCAGATGGCACAAATTGGTAACAAACTGAGCTTATTCTGTTGAGATGGTCATGGAACTTCTACTCCATGCACAGCAAAGCTTGTGTACTTATCCATTTTGGACTTCATAAAATGAAACTTCCTTGAGTAGAAATTGAATCCCATACAACTTTTTCTTCTCATATGAGCTTCCTAGCTTTCCAGATAAAGACCAGTCTTCATTCTGTCTTGCCTCAGCAATTGACTTATTCCATACAACAGTTTCTCTAGAAGTAATGAAGCCGGAGTCTCCCACAGCCTGGCTGAAACTGATGATCCATTAATTTATCTTGTAGAAGAACCTCAACAGCATCGCTTTCATTTTGAAAGACCTACAACACTGCGAATCATGACTTGTAGGATGAGTTTCCATTAGTCCTAAGAAAAAAGTGTGGCTTCTGTAGGATGTCAAGATCTGAGATGTACCCATATCTTGTATCCCACCTTGTCTTTTGAGGGTCCATAGCTTAATGCTATACAGTCATAACAGCTTCTCAGGTACAGGCAGGGGCAATTTCTTTTATTCATACTTGGCTCCCCATCTCCAGACAGGGAGAAGTATCTGGCCACTGTGGGAATTTTGCTGCTGATTTCCAAAAGGACAACATGTCTACAGGGTGCGATGAACAGAAATTGCTTAACCCATGTTTCTGATTTAGTAAAGGGATTAAGAAGCAATAAATGGGTTATGAAGAAGGAAAAACTGCTGTATTTTTCTGTTCCATAAGTGGAAAAATATACTTCATTCTACCTTGCAGTAAAAAGTTGGGGAGAAGTTAGAATGAAGATTATTTCTTTTTCCTTTGTAGCTTCCGGGAAAGTTCAGTTATTCATTGCCTCTTAGAATAAAAAAATGTAACTCAGCATAAGGGATTTGAGCAGAAACATCTAAGAATAATTTACTTTTTTTTTTGAACTGAAAAGTCCCAGTGTTCATTTATGATGATATTATGAGTTGCAGTGAGGTTCTCAAACATCACTAATAACTACAGATGGCTAAAACCCCGTTAAATCTTTTAAGCACCTGTTTGCTTATCAAATACTCACATCGTAAACTACACTCTGGTTCATATAAGTACATTAGTTTTAGAACGTATAATTAGCTACAATAAATGTACTTGTGCTAACTACCAGTCCTCTGAAAGAATGAAGTGGGTCCTGTTGAGTAATGGTGGTGACTGGAACTTGAAAACAGAGCTTCTGGACTGTGCAATAGGGCTGGATGACTCAATGTAAAATGTCTGTCTTATTTCTGGGAAGCCCAGTTCAATTCCTCAGTGAGCATTTAAGTGAAATCGCTTGATTTTCTCTGTCATCAATCACAAGAGAACACCACCACACATAATTTGTCACAATTTGTCTCTTTTGAAGAGAGTTTCAGGGTGGAAATAGCATGAAGACCAAATTATTTCTCACTCAAATGGGTTGCACAATATTTGAGAATGTGGTGTTGGACAGAAATTGCAATCTCTTGTTATACATTATGTGTTATCAATATGAAGCTCTCTGTTAGAGCACACAATAGAGTGCTCGCTTTGCCAGAAGTATTTAGTGGCAATACCATTTATTCCCAAAGTAATAGGCCCCTTGTTTCGGATGGTAGGCTTTCATTCCATCCCGCAGAATGGTTAAATTAATTAAGCAAATAAACAAACAAACAAACAAAATATGATCAGGTAAGTTTACTCAAAACATAATCAGAACGTTATTTCAATATGAGATTTCTGTGCCGTGTATGCTAACTTCACAATAAAGGTACAGGAAAATTCAATATGTAAAAATCAATATAATTTTGCCAGAACTAGACATATTTCTGTCATCTCTGGGTGTAACCTGCAATTTTCTTATAAACTACCCTAAATCCAGATCTAGTCTGAAGGACTGTACTCTAATGGCATACTACAGAATGAGTGCCATGTCAGCAATCAGATGTCATCTTGACAATACTGAATACTGATCAGTTTTTTTTCATAAATGATTTCCCAAATGTCTCTCTCTGTATACTGTCACAGTACATACTTGTATATAATCCTATCAGAGAAAATATGCTAAAACTAGAACTAGAACAGTATTACAGTACCATGCTGTAAACTAGAAATGTGGTTACTTCAAAATATATCTACCATAGTCATCCCATAAGAGCAACACAAGACGAACTGCATTTATAAGCCTTGAATTAAGTTTGATTGACTAAAAAATCTGAAAAATTCTGCAATAATTTTTTTCTCTGTTCTCTGAAATAGCTTTTCATGCCACCAGAATCAGAAATCTGAAGACTGAGATATGGTCACAATGCTGTACAGTCATCTTGCTGAATTTAATCAACAGAAATTTTACCAATGGTTGTAAAATCCTGAATTATTTCAAGGGCAGCATATCTACTCTTCTTTGTCCTTATTCATCTGGACAATGACTGCTCCCATTTCATTTGGAATACAATCTGGACTGATTGTCCAGATGCTGGTTTGTTCTAAAGGACATACTAGACAGCATCATCAAAGAAGGTGAATTCTACAAATCTGGAATGTCTACTACAGGTTTATTGGTTGAATTGTGTTTGTTCTTAATCTGGTACTGCCTGAAAGATTTTGAGAAAAGATGTTAGAAGTTTCCCAAAGTCCTACAAGCAGCTGACTGAAATATGTGCTGCTGAGGAGAATGTACAAAAGGGTAGCTTGAGATAAGAGACAGCTGGTGAATTAAAACTACTTTTAAACTTGTCTCAAAAAGGACTAAACTGTGCAGGAATATAAAAAATATCGACATTCTGAATATAAGACATTCCTATCTTAATCCTGCAAAGTTTAGGTCATAAAGAATCTTTGTTAAGAGAGTTTTTTAACTCAGAGGGTAGAAAAAAAATATAATTTATAAAGTCAAAGGAAGCCTGATCCTTTCTATACCCTCCAGTCTCCTCTAGACATTCAACATAAAAAAGTACATTAATTTATATCCTTCACTGTCTTACTCTCAGACAGAATCAAATTTAAGGACTTGATTTGCAACTTACACATTGACCCTAGTAAATCAAAGGCTATGCTTTAGAGGTAAAGCATGTTGCCAAAAATCCATGGTAAAAATTGTTGTTTAATTATACGTGTACCATAATCTGACTTTGAAAAGTACTTGGAAGTGAAAGGAAAGCTGTCTTCTCAACCTCTTAAATTGGTGTCAGTTCAACTAATGGGCCAGTTAATTAACTAATGGGTGTGATTTACAGGCCTTCTCCTGAGGTAAGACAGATGAAATATACCACTTAATTGCCTAGTATGGATTGACAGATTCTATTGGTTATCTTGGCCCAAAGTTTCCACAAAATTTCTTGAAGTGTATTTCCATTGGAAGAATATCAGCAGGTACAGAAAAGGAAAAAATGGGACATATGGTAATTCTTATAAAATGTTAATGTGTTTCTCCTTAATAAAACTTGATGTAGGAATGACAATTACTGCCAAGTGTGATGATAATCTATCTAAATTTTAGTAAATTTTTGTTAAGAAGGGAGGACTGACCTTTCAAAGCCTTAGAACCTGGTTGGAGAATTTTATACAGTAACTGGTATATTAACAAATGAGACATCAGAATTATCAGCCATATTCTACGAAACTGATAACAATTCCACTTCACCTTAAACTGCTTCAAACTGCAGTATTTTTGCTTTCATTTACAAGATTTTGAGTGCTGCCTCTTCATCCTGACTCCAAAATGCATTATTGCATTTGAAAAAAGAGTTTATTCCTGGATTGACAAATCTACTAAAACTCAGTGAATGCCCCCAAATTTGTCATGAACCATGTGGTTTTTATTTATTTATATCTCAGTAAACATTATATTTGACTCTTAAAAGATAATTTCTTGAGTTAGACTTCAACTGCTTCTGCCACAGCACGGTTTTGATATCCCAAAGATCTTGGGCAACCCACTGTGGGCAAGTGGATCCTGCTGTGTCAGTCTGTTAGAAAGACATTGCCTACACAAAAAATTACTGTCAATGCCATGAGATATAAGTAAGAATTTGAGAAAACTAGGAACTCTCTTCAGCAGCACTTATCCTGTAGTTCCTCTGCTCTGCCCATTGAAGTCTTGCTGAGGGTTTCTGATTTCTCCAGGTCTTTAAACTCACATTCATCAGCTCCAGATCTCTCTGACTTTTCCAGCGCTTACTCTAGCAGTTGTTTTTTTTTTTCCAGCTGCATCTTCCTTTAGCTCATTCATAGTACTTTCCTATTATTTTAAAGTAATAATGCAATTATATTATTTAGGTCTCTTTTTCCACCAACTTGAAATTGAGACACGCAGACCTATTTACATCCTCCAGGCTGTTTTTGCAGCCGTCTGGGCTGGGTACTCTAATATTTTTATTGACTTCTTAAATTCCAGAGGATATGATAAGATCTGCATGAATATCTTATTGCATTAATAATAAACTCAATATGGTAATCACAAAACCATTGTCTTGCAATGTACATATTTTTAAGTGATAGAATTAGACTTTTCAGTTTGAACTGACTGTATTCTTCAGAATACCAGCTTTTGTTAAAAACAAAACCATATTTCACACTTCCAGTTCTTCTGTGTTTTGGTAGTGTATAATTAGGCATTTTTATTTTAGGGAAGTGCATCTGCTAATGCTTGGTATAAATTCACTGGTCCTGCTTGTTGTGCATTGGATGCAGAAAGTGCAGATTAATACTTTTGATAGTAGGTTTCAATCCAATATCTCCTTAACCCTTGTTATTTAAGAATTTTGTGACTGGTGTGATATTCACACTGGATTCAATGAAGATATATTGTCAAACGCTTTGTGAAAAGATTACCAAATATAATTCAGAATTTAAGAAGTTGTTAAAAAAATTTTCTAGTCTTCTGGTTTCAAGATAACCTTCACAATGCAAATCAATCTGTAGGGCCTTTGTTGAATTTATAACAAGGCAGTCTAAAATGATGTCACCAAGAGAGGTTAAATAATAAGTCTTCTAAGTGGCTTTAAAAAATCCCAAGTCTTTGCTATCAGAAAGAGACAGCTTCCCTGAAGATTGTTAAAGACTTAAGTTTTACACGGCCTTTAGAGATTACAAAATTATCTAACTTGCTCCAGCAAGGGTTTTCCTGTGAACTGACTCCTGATAATCTCTTTGGTCATGGAAAAAGTGCCTTTAGAATTTGGGCTTGTATTTTAAGATCACATTTGGTGGAATTTAGAGTTCAAAACTGATCACACACTTTAATTATGGATGACAGCACTAACAGTTCTGCATGGCACCAGCTTAGAGATTTTAAGGAAGATTTAAATATTTAGTATATTGTTGCAAGTGGTTGGAACATTTTCACCCGTGTGACAATTTGTCAAAATACACTGGTTCACCAAAGCCCTGATGTTCCATACAGACATAACTGTTTCCATCCAAATTTCACCTAGAAAGTTTTTGGTTCAAGAAAACACACTTTATTAAGAAGAGTAGGATATAGCTCAGTGTCTGAATGTTAAGAGTGTAGATTTACATCTCTGCATTGAGATTGAAAAGATCTGCTGTGTTGTAAATACAGCACTGATCTGCAGTTGGGATCAATGCACTACTAACTGAGCAATCAGGTTACAAAACCTGATGCATGTAGACAGTAGTAAAAGGATACATATGAAAAATAATTATATCTCTAATTTAGGTAGCATTACTTTTCTTTCTAAAATGCTGTATATTGTAATCTTTCTGTTTGCTTTTTGGTATTTTTTAATCAACAGCTGTCAAACAAAGACACTGGGTATAAATGATTGATGACATCTCAGATCCTCAAATATTATAATGTTTCTACTCCAAGAATTATTGCAAGTAACCAGTGTAACAACACACATAAAATTTAGCTTGCTTTGTCACCCTTTTCCAATTCAGCTGCACTAAATCTAATAAACTAAAATTACAGCTATTCCACAGCTGATTGAATAAAATGTCCATGTAATGAAAAATTGTCCAGTCTCGTTCTGACTAAAGTCAGTGGAAGGTTTTAAGTCAAGACTATAAACTTAATGGAGAATGTGTTTTTCGATGTACAGAGTTATTGATAAGCATAAAAGAAAATGCTGTGTCTGAAGTATGTAATTCATGTAACTCTAAAATATAGGGTTTTTTAAAATATATTATCTTTAAAAAAACATTTTTCCAGGCTACTGGATACAAAAAGACAGAAAATACAGTCCTTTCTGCAGAGAGTTTATGATTAAGTAGAGCAAATAGATAAAGTATTGTAATAGTGAAAGAAAAGGCTCAGGGGTTCTGATTCACCCCACCTATCTCCAGGCATCATGCTTAAAAAAATAGCTAATGGATGCTCCCTGTATACTCAGCAAGGAGAGAGAGGAATCTCCAGGGAGAGGTTCAGATCAAAGACAAGGTATTTTCCTCTGGGGGTGCCTCTCTTTCTCACCGGTATCATAAAGAAAGAACCCGTGGCAACCAGGGTCCTAAATTAATAAAGTCTGCCAGGTGCCTAAAGTCAGAGAAGATGAAGCTGATCCAGAATAGGAGATAATGGATATTCAGCCAGACAATAGTGCTGGCTGTACAGGTGGAAATAACGTCTTTATCATCCAGTCATGGATCATGCTGCAAGGTAGTATGTCACAAGTTTTACAAATATTATAAGTCGGCATATATTACAAACCCGTCCAGTTTTAAAGAGAGCATGACCAGTATGAAAACATATGCAAATACATGTCCTACTTGACAACAGCTGGTAATCTTACTGCTGAACATACAGTATATTCAAGTCTTGTAGGAAGGAAGGATTTTCACTTGATGTTAGGTTATTCCATATTATTCAAGGACACACAAAAATTATAAGCTTTGCATTAAGGGAGTTTCTATAACATTGTTTCACTAAAAATCTTTGTCCAGGAGTATGATAATATCCCCAGAACTCACGTGAAGGAATGGGAAGGACTGTGATTGTCGTTGCCCTTTCTTTTCCTTTAAACCTCGGGTCTCTACATTTCAATTTATTGGACACATGTGGTTGCTACGCTTTTTTCCAAATTATTTAACTTTTCTCTTACTTCTACCACTCTGTTCCATATGATTTATTTTGTCACTGGCTCCCCTGTATTGCTAACAGTCCCAGAATGATCTCAATTAAAGGACTGAGTCACAAACAGAAATGCAAAGTGGAAAATGAAGGGAGGGTTTCTAGCCCTACATCCATAAACATGGTGGAGAGGCAATTTCTCTACAAATATTTATACCATCACTCCCTGCACTTTCAAGAAATAATTATTTCTCCTACGTTTGAATAATTGTCCTTTCTTAGGAACCAGATTATCCTCAAGTATTAATTAATAAGGCAACACCAAAGATGAATTTTATTTCTCTAGGTTTTTAAAATATATTTTGAATACAAAGAGACTTGGGATGTTTATTCTTTTAAAACATGAATTATGAAAGCCCTAATGCTCTACTGATTCATAATTTTCATCAGCCTTTAGATAAAAAAGTCTACAACCTCTTCTCTTTTAACCTGTATATATACTTTGTATACACATATACAAATATACATACATCTATATTACACTAATAGCTAAATAGATAACAGGTATAATATTCTTATAAAAAATAATTCATGAAAATACTTATTACTTTAGAAACAACAGTTTGTGGAAAATACTTTTTTAATGTTTTTAATGGCTTAGTTTTCTGGATATCTCTTGCTTTCCCCCATGCATTACATTGTGTTCTTCATGCAAAATACATTCAGGACAATATACCACTTAAATATGAAGAATTTGTAGATGTTTTATTTTATGTGGCCATGGTCAGATGGGGTCAAATGGTGGCTTATGCTTTGTAGCTGCAGAAGCACATTTATATCAACACAACTGACCCCAAAATACATTCAGCTAAAACTTGAGATTTTGAATTGCAGCTTCCTCTTATTGCTTAAATTGCACAGAAAGATTATCTGGTTTTCTCTTCTGCTTTCAAGTAACATAACCATTAATGCTTATTGCAAATAACTAGTTAAACAGATGAAGAAAATAAGAAAGTAATAAATCTTCAATGGATTAGGAAATATTTTAATTTTCTATATTACTTGTCTCTTTTTTATTGGTAGCTGATTGCAGACATTCATGTTTTGCTTATGGAGTATACTCTTGGGGGGAAAAAATTATACTCTACTCATACATAAAGTATGTGGTGACTGCTAAGTGAAAGAGGCACTGTTACCTTTTTGGAATTTTGCTTCGCGGGGAAGCAAAAGGGAAGAGAATTGACACATTTACAGAGCAAGACATAGAGGAAAGTAGGAACTAGACAGGGGAAAGAAAAAGAAAGAAAAAGAAAGAAAGAGAGAGACTATTGTGAAACACAAGAATATAGAATGTTCTGAAAAACACAGGTGAAACCTGACAAACATAAATCACTCTTGAAAAGAAGACACAGTAGTAGATCTTGTCCCTGTGTGGGAAGATTTATCCAGGCTGAATGATAAAAATGAGAACAACTCTTTCTAAAACTGTGTCCCTACATTAAAATTCTTCTGGTAAAGTGATGGAGGCTTCATCTACTGCCGTAAAATGAGAGCACTGAGGCCATTTCCTTTTTTCATCTTTAAGAAAGAGGAATCTCAGTAACCTGTAAGAATTTATGCTGGTTTCCAACTATTTTGGTTCTATACATCTGCCAATTGCCAGAAGGAAGGATAATGATGTGTTAGATGATCTTAAAACCTCCCCTTATCCTGCTGCATTCCACTGAAAAGCCAGAATAACCACATTTAAGGAAATACTTGATAGAAATTTAGTAGAATAAGCTTGAGTCTATTTGTCTGACCTGACTTAAAACTCAATACAAGAAATCTAACAGTTATCCCCTAAAATGCTGTTTTACTTGTCATCTCTTGAATGTAATCCATAGCTGAAGATTTGTTGTCTGCCTGTCTTCATTTTACAGACTATGCCCTCTGCTTATGGCTTTATCAGAATGTAAAAGCTTGTTGAGTGAATTTATATGTGAGATAAATTCTGAAAAATTGATCCAGAATACTTAGCTGATTTGGTTTTAGTTGCTAAAAGCATTGCAATAATTTAATACTTTGGCACTGTAATTACGTTTAGCTCTAAAAATAGTTTCCTTATAGAGTAATGGGATTTCCATGAGATCTGTGCTGCTTAAGCTCTGGGTTCTTCCTTCTGGACATTGCTTGCAGCCCATTATAGAGATGTGAATGGGAATGGAACTGGGAAGGTATTGGAAAGGAGAAGAAAATCTCCTTGATTTTACTTATCTTTTGTCTTATTTCCTCATATTTTCTTTTACTGTTTTCCTCTTGCTTTCTTCTGCCTTCTTTGCCCGCATTCTTCTTCATGCCCTGTGTGTTTGGTCTGGTATATGTGCTATGGGACTTCCTACTTCCAACTCACTGCTTTTGCCGCTGTGTGTTTGTTTCTCCCATCAGCACGCTCAGTATGAGGCCTTCTGACATTCTGCTGTCCATTTCAGTGCAACAAAAAATGTGTACTTTTTTAGTACTATGTGTTTCCAATTTATTATTGTAAGAAGGTAAAATTACTTAGGCATAGCAGATTTACAACCTAGATCCAGGTGAATTTAGGGTTCAGGTTCCAATTTGAGTCAGACAACACAAAGCTTTAGCTGCATTAATTATAAAGTAATGTTTTAAATTATAAACCATAAATCAAATAAATAACATTGAATAGGTTGATCTGATCAGGTTTCCGTAATCTTGAACATGAAAATTGTTGTTGAATGACCTCTTTTCATAAACATTGGCCTCTTTAAATATTAAATATTATCATGAAAAGAAGTAAGAGTTTTGAGTCCAGAAGTCCTTTCAAATTAAAAGATCTATGAAGTAATGCCAGCTTGTACAAGTTGAGAATGTAGAGGATTTTTGAAACACTATTTCAAGTAATTTGTAAATTAAAATGAATGAGAGTGAATCTGTTTCTTGAAGATATATACATATATTTCAGTATAATTCATCTCCATGTTAAACCTCCCTTTCATTTACCTCCTGTCACACCTCTTTGAATCAGTATAATTACAGAAGTTTTATTAAAATAATTTCTTTCTTGAGTTGGGAGGTTAATACTTTAGTGGCTTGTCCTTTACTTACCATCAACATAATTTTTAGGTATATATTTAAAACAAATCCAATCTATACAATGTTTTGTGTATGTCTTCCAGGAAGTACCAAGATTATAATCTGATTGAGAATTCTAATTTTTTTTTTTTTTTTTAATTCTTACATTTTCACTTCTGATGAATACGATGTGGGTGTATATGCAATAGCCTGTCATCTATAATCAGATCCATTATAAGACTTCTCTAGTAAAATCCATATACTCACACACTGCAGTTTTTTTGGGATATAAGTTGTCTTCAGTAAATCTTTTCTGCTGAGCAGTGAAGATGAATATTTTTAATTCTCAAACGTAAAAAGAAAAAAATAATTACGAGCTTTACTTCACCTTGGCCAAATTTTTCTATACCATACTGTTTTAAAACATTTTCTCCATCTACTCATACAATCCTATCTAGTCCTAAGTAGGATTTTCAGTAGAGAAAGACATGCAGTAATCTTAAATTATAATTTAGAAGACTTAGCCTTTTTCATTAAAGTTCTAAAGTGCAGTCAGAAGCTTTCTAGGACCTAAACCACAAGTGTAATACTGTTAGGTGCATTTTGGTCCTTTTTGTGAAAACATGTACAACATATGACTGGCTCTTGTAGGAGGAATGATAGTGAATGGAGACTATTGCTAGTATCTAGTTATCTGTTGCATCACAAAGCTGAACAGTCCAATGGGAATGGTCTTAAGGGAAATCTGGAAAACAAATCATGTAATAGTTAAACATTTAACTTAATTATGTCTCTGTCATACAGCTTCTCACTTTAGCTGAGGCTTTTCAAGACAGTAATTAAGTTTTTTCTGGTACATATTCTTCCTTTAAAAATGTAGCGAGATGATAGCTCATTATTCTCACCTTTTAAGTTAGTGGTTTTTATTTTATTTTGCATACTTTTCATAAAACAATGAAAATAAGGACTGTGCTATTCTAGTGTTTGTAAGAAGAACTACAGCAGCAAAAAATCCTTGGAGATCTTCACAAAGACAGGCAAGAAAGTAAAAAAAGATCCTTTGTCATCTTTTTTAAGTGGGTAGGGGATTAGTTCTTCTCCTGACATTGCTATATAATACATTATAAAAAAAGTTAGGATTTATTTCCAGGACTCATAAACAATCCCTTGGGAAAGCAATTTTAATTATTTTGAATAGTCCAGACTACATGCAGTAGCATATATTTTCTAAAAACCAGTTTCTAGAGAAAACACCCAGCTAAATGCTATTCTTTCTTCATTCATAGAAACACAGATCACACTACAAGAAAAAGCAAAGCACCCCTAAACTCCCTGTGTATCCATCTATTCTATATTTCCAAACTGGCCACTTCACTATCTCAAACATATTTACTGGTTTTCTCACAGGTAAGTAGAAACATTTCATCACAGTACACCTTTGCTGTCTTCTTAGGTTGTAACTGTGAGAAAACAAACTAGTTTAAATAAAAATAAAGGAAAATAGACTTCTGGAGAGTTATCTATCACACTACCATAGGTGTGTCTATACTAACAACATTGTCTTCTAGCTATGATGCCTTTAAAATATTTGAAACCTTGAAATACTGTAATACAAATACAGTGCATATTCAGTTCCTAAAGAAATGTTGACAATGTAATTGCTTTTATATAACCACAATTCGAGATTGAAATGTTTTAAGAGCACCACAGCAGGAAGAAATAGTTGAAATGCTGGGGAAGGACTGGAAAAAGAAGTAAAATAAATAGCAAGTTGAGAAGGGAAAGATTAGGGCAGCACATGGCATTGTTAGTCAATAAGGTCGCAAGGTGAATAAGAAAGACTTCTCAAAGCATATTCAGGAGGAAAGAATTATTAATTTGGTCCAAGGGAGTGTTTATGAAGGAAAACAAAAAGATCTAAACATATCTAAATAACAGTAGAGTATTTGGTACAGGAAAGGTTCCTGCGAAATTGGTGGACTTCATGCTGAAAAGTAAAAGGAAAAGCAAATAAACATCAGTGAACTTTGGAAGAACAAAGACATTACGGGTTAGATTTTGTTACTCTTTACCATGCTCCCAAGTTCACTGTTTCACAAATGGAACCATTCAGTACATTGATATAAAACATCAGATCCAGCCTTCTGTACGGAGGGAAATAATTTATTTAAAAAACAATTAAATATTAAATTAATACATTACATTATAGGAAAAAGAATGAGATGTTTTGAAGTGTTGACATTTTAACATTTTGAAATGAAAAAACTATTACTGTTATTTTTTACTTCCCAACTTCCTGAAATATATTTAAAATTTAAAATATTCTAATGATTTTTTCACCAACACTCATAAAACTTTGTCAGAATTATTAGGCACCTTATAAGTCTATCTTTCATTCATTTTTATGTAATGGTTCAGGTACATTTGAAAATAAAACTAATGGCTTTCTGGTTTTTAGATAACTTCAAAATTAAAATCACATTGCGTTTTCTGAAGTTTTCATAAACCATAGAATTGAACAAGTAATGGCTCATTATAGCTTTATTATAATAAATAACTTCATTATTTGTGAAATGTTAGACTAACCTAGAAAACAATCTTTTCTGCCAGAGGCAACCAAGTAAGGCCACGTAGGTCTGTTTTGTCTTCTGTTTCCGTGTTAAATAAGGGTACAGAGGCATTTAGTTTTCCAACAGCTACTGAAACACAGAAAACCAGATTAGTCACCTAGTCTCACTAAGTCTAAAATTTAGGTTTATTGAATTCTAATGTCTAGGATAAAATATTATACGTATTTTAATTTAGGAGTGATTAGTTTTCTGTGAGTTACTCATACATAAATTGAAACTGTTTTACATGTAATTACAATTATTTCTATTGTTGCTTTTCCATAGGTTGTTATTGTAGATAAATCATATACCTACTAAGATCCATGTAACTGGCAGAAAAACATAAAACTTTATCCAGCTGCTGAAACTCTAGCTGAACCTGCTGACCATACTAAGAAAAACCCACTAAGTTCTTTGGCAGTATTCCTAGCAGAAGCCCACAGAACTATAAAATATTTAATACAAGTGAAAATTTGCGCAAGTCATGTCATGCATTATAGCTCTGACTCAAACTGCAAAGTCATGGATGGGCATCTTTGCATAGAGTATCCTTAATAAAATATCATTCAATCTACCTCAATATTAAATAAATAAGTAACCCCACATCTTTTTGATCAATACTGTTGAGGCCAAATGAACATCTGAAATGACTGAACTTTGGTATAGAAGAGAGTTTCCTGCACTGATTTATCTTCTTTTTTCTGTTTACACAAATCAAGTTTAATGGTGTTTGTCTATAATTGTGCTCTTATCCAGGTTGTGCTGTATCACAAATATGTGTATGTTACTTAGCACTAAATAATAGTTTTCTTTGTTATTGTTCTAAATGGTCTAAGTACTCAAGATTTAATTATGAGGTTTAATTTCAAACCTAGTATCCACTATTCAGTTGACTGCGTCTGGGAAAAAGTAGATGTTATCACCAGAGTTATATACAGGAACTTCACACTTCTAAGAATAACCAAGATCAAATAGTATGAAAATTCATGGATAAAAAATGAATTCTACAGAGGGTAAGAGGGAAATTTTTACCAGCTGACGTTTATTTTTTATTAGTATTTGAGGATATTGACCCTTCTATATCTTTGGTAGAAAATAGTAGACAAGAGCAGCGGCATAGAAAGCTTCACAATTTAATAAAAGGATAGTGGCTGGAGGCAGAGCCTTCAGTTGTGTGGCCCAAAGGTCAGTAGGGACGGATAAGGAAAATTACCGAAGATAGGAAGGAAGCAACACTTCCCAGAGGGGATCCTGACAGGTGATGTTTGATTCCTGATTATCTCTGCTCCAGTCTTATTAACTAATTACTTTCATTTGGTAAGTAAAAATCAAAATATTTTTGTTGTGGTACCTTCATTGTCAGGGCAGAGAAGTTAACAAATACATCTTGCTTATTTTTTATGCTCCTTAAATTGATGTGGGAAATTTCTAATGGATCAATCACAATAATATTTGAAAAAATTTTCAAATCAGAATTGTCAAAAAAAAAACAAAACGTGGATATTGCTGGTTTTATATCGTCATAGCATATTTAAAAGCCACTTTAGAAAGAAGTATATTTTCTCATTTTCACAGCCAGGGAACTGACAAAGTAAATGCCTATGTGCTTTGCTCAATATTCACTCAAAGACCAAGCTAAGAAAAAAAATAAAATTCCTTACTGTCCTGAGCTCTGTTGTAATGTGTTATATATCCAGGTAAGGGGAGGATAGGATTAAAAGAAGTCATGTGATGCTGATATCAAGCATTATGAGAACATTCAAGCACTGACAATGTAGTCCAGCTCTCTAAGCTGGCAGCCAGTACGAATGGTGCAATTGTGTCAATTCAGTAGTCCTTCCTCCTTATCTTTGGTACACATAGTAATTGCTGGACACAGAATGAGGAGAAGGACGACAGCCATTCTACATCCTTTAGAGCTATAACAGACACTATACAAGGCACTACTTCAAACAATCTGTTGAAGGTATTTACATCTGAGCAAGAATAATTAAGGTCTAGTATGACATACAGTTCAGCGAATGACTGAGAACCTACTTGAGTTGAAATAATCACTTTATCAGACTAAACATTGACTTACTCTGCAAGTAACTTCACTCTTGTTTGCAAGGTTAAGTCGTTGATGAAGCTGGCCCACAATTATTACTGTTCTAATATTGGAAAATAAAAACATTGCAAGTTGCTGTGGTACTGGAACACACACGGATACTCTGAAGGAGTCTTCCATGCCTGGAAACTGCCCTAACAGCCAGTCTTCCAGTGACTCAGCTATTTCTAAATAACCATGAGCAAAACCTATTGAGTTTCAGAAATTTGCTCCTTAATTTTCTGTAATGTGTTAGGTAACATGAACATTTGCAACTTTCTTGAGCTGTGAAGTTCTATTTTTAGGTTAATTTTTGAGTACCTTCCAGTAGCACTTTATTTCGAATTTAGACATTTTTGAATATACGTATTTCTTATTCATGTTTGCCAGTTTTATTTCCATTCCCTTTAATATTTTCTTTAATAAGAAAGAAGTGCCCTTTTTACAGATCCTTGGAATGAAGACATGTTAATTTTAAACTTATTGAGCAGATTTTGGTTCCTTTGAGTTTCCCCTTGTGGAGGGGTGATGGGAGAAAAATCCTGCCAAGCAATGAAGACATTTACATTCATCCCCTTCAAGTCAAGAAAGGAGATATTAGAGTACTTCAGAAGGGGGATTCCATGAAAGAACTATTAACTTAAAATTTGTAACTGGGAACTTACATAAGGAAATCACTCTTTTCAGGTGTAGAAGGGTCAATAGATCTTAAATAATAAATGTTCACAACTTCAAAAGCTGTAGAGTCATATGCATGAAAGATGTATGCTAATGACCTTCTTGACCTACAAAGGTGCCTTTGATATATCCTTTGCTTGAAGGACTGCCTTTCTGGTCTATTTTTAGCACTTTGTTTATCAGTTTTACATTTTTTCAACACGAATTTGTAAATAGGATACTTAGCTACACTGAATTAATTTCTATCCTTCTCTTAATTTTTTTATTCCAGCTTCCCACGTCTCATTATTTGTATATTAACAGCAACAAATTGTGTTTACAGCAGTCTTTTGTAAGCTTAGCTTTTTCTTGAGATGCATGTCTTTTTCCTTTCATCTTCACACTTTTCTACTCTTCATTCTGAATCCCTCCCAGCTTTTCAGACATCATCTAGGCATAAGTAAGACTGCCTCATTGCTATCACACTACTTACCAAAAGAGCTACTTTTTGTGCCTCTGTAATGCTTTTTTAATGAAAACAGGTTGTTGTATTCATAGTGCTTTGAGCTGAGGGGTCTGGATTTTCCACTTCATGATATGTCCAGTCTGTGTTGGTAGAACTCTCAGGGTCATTGAAGCAAATGTTCCTACTACATCAAGCTCAGAGAATAGGGAAGGACATGCAGTTTAAACAGAACTCAAGCTTTGTTTTGCTTTCCATACTTGCCCTTTCTCAAACATTTTCTGTTTTCTTTTTGTCAGATACTTTTTTTTATTTTTGAGGACTCAACCAGAAATACTTTTATTTTACCAGAACTGAAGCTAAAGTTCTCCTCCCCTTAATCTTAATCGCATATGTTTCCTGCTCAATTATAACGCATCTTCTATGAGCTATATATTGCATTAGGATAGTAACACAGTAAATGAGTATCTTATGCTCAGCATTGCTTCAGTAGATTTCAAAAAAATGAACCCCAAGATGTCATTCAAGGAAAATGTTACTTTTAAAATACTTGAGCAAAATTTCATGCTCTGTAAGAAGAATGGGAAAATACTTCAGATAATAATTATACTCACATTATGGAAAGAGGATAAGGTTGATCATATGTAGTATTTTTAAAGAAATAAAATATTTTTTAAAAAGAGTATTTGATTGTAAATGATGCCAAGTCCATCCACTTTCACTGTTTAGACCAATATGAGGTGACTCAATAATCAGAACCTGGAGCCTAGCCAGAAATATAAGTGATATATACCTATTTCCATCTGCAGAAAGCGCTATTGCTTAGTATAGTTGTTTTCTTGACAGAAATGAAAATGCACATTGGTGCAGTATGAAATAAGTGTCTTCATTGTTCCTGATACATGAATATACCATGTCACTGGAATACCAACAAACTGTTCAGTCTTTCAACAGCTTTACTCAAACGCCTTCTCATTAAAGTTTCATTAGTCCGCTCATTACTCACTTTGTATTTAATCCCTTCTATGGCTGCCCATGTCAAAACAACTCAGTATTTTGTTAGCTATTAGCTTTTCCTTCTGTGATCAATATACAATAAATTACACATCTGTGTTTTATGCTGATCTTTGAAGCAGCAGCTAACATTCTGATTTCAAGTTATATTTTTTCTCACTGTTCTTGTGGCTAATTATTCAGGAGTCTCAGAGGAATCGAGGTAAATTTTGTAGTGTAAACTTTGCCTCTATACAACTTCCTACAATATTTCATTAATGCTATTATGAAAATATGTTAAATACTAAGTATTTAATCAAATTATATTAAGCAGATAAAACAAGTATTTAGAATGAAGTTGTTAAGAATCAGATTTACATGTGATAATTTTCATAAATGAATGAATCTACATAAAGTTCCCAATTTTATGTGAAACTATATTGTATAAACTACATATTGTATGCAATTTGTTGTTCTTCTGAATCCATTGTTCAGTCATGCAATTTTGATATATTTAAAATAAAAAAAATGAGGGTTAATATTTAAGCTGTTGTATGGAGAAAGTAATTTGAATCAAAACTCTGATACAGAAGTCAGCATCATGAGGAAATATATTTATCATTCATGTAAAGCTAGTTTGTTTGGATTTACAGGAAGAGCCTCTCGCAGCTTATTGTACAAATGTTTTTTAACTAGTAATTTATTTTATTAATTTGGATGCTTGTCACCTGCAGAACTTCAGATTCTGTAACTTGATGCCTTATTTATATCGTAACTACATTTTTTCTTCCTTTTCCTTTTTATGCAGACTTGCTCCTGAATCATAGAATCATAGAATGGTTTGGGTTGGAATGGACCTTTAGAGATCCGCCTTGCAATAAGCAGGGACATCTTCAACTTGATCAGGTTGCTCAGAGCCCCATCCAGACTGACCTTGAATGATGGGGTACCTACCACCTCCCTGGGCAACCTGTTCCAGTGTTTCAGCACCCTCATCATAAAAAATTTCTTGCTTATGTCTAGTCTAATTCTACCCTCTTTTAGTTTAAAACCATTACCCTTTGTTCTATCACAACAGGCCCTGCTTAAATGTCTGTCACTATCTTTCTTATAAGCCCTCTTTAAGTATTGAAAGGTCGCAATAAGGTCTCCCCAGAGCCTTGCAGTTATAGACTGCTTCAACTTCTTCCCTATAATTCCATTAATCCCTGTATTTTTAAAACACTTTTTTCTGATCCTGTTATCTCCCTTCTGTAGCAGTCCATCCCTCTCCGCTCCTGCTTCACTGAGTTCAGCTTCATGCCCTGCAAGAGTGGCCTTTCTCTGCCATTCTTTACTAGTGTTGCAATATATTTTGGTTCTCTGTCCTGTTCGGTCAATTGTTAGCTTATTTTTTTCTTTCTTTATTCCATGGCTCTGATTTTATGCCTTCATTTACTTCCAGCCTCCTCTGTTATACTTTGCATTATCCATTTCTGGCTCGCTACTCTGGTTGGCCTAGATGGTCTTGTGGTCTTTCAAAATCATTGTGCAGACTTCTTTTTCCCCTCCTTTCCTTGTTCTTCAGCTCCTTATCTAGTGATTTTTAGGATTATTCTTTCCTTAAATCTTTATACTTGTGACACATTATTTGTAATTCTCTCTAAGTACCTGCCATTGGTTAATAAAATTTGAAGCATTTCACAGTTTACTTTATTATTTCCTACTATGGCTGAATGATTCTGAATATTAATATATGCCATTAGGTATTGCTGTGATTTTATTTTCCCTATTATTTTTTCCCTACTCATTATAAAAGTGCTATGATGATTTGCTCAAGAGTGTTTTGAAAGTGATCACGCAGTAATTAAAACATTTAGCTAAAGAATAGAAGGGCAACATTCAGGGTTTCTATTTTCTGCTGTTGAATAGGGTGTTAAGTCCTTTTTCATCACAGACTCAGTGAACTCTATCATGAATATGAGGACCAATGGAATGAAAGGAGCAAATACAACAAGAGCCACTAGTATTTAGATAAAATTTGGATGATAAATTCTTTAAGAGCCCAAGATGAGTGCTGTAGTCTTTACTTGACAGAGGTTCCTTTTGGCTTTCTTTTAGGTGACTAGTCTGAGACAGTAAAAGTAAAGAGAACCACAGCACACTGATGAAGTCCCCAGCCTGTGAATGATCCGGGGTTAGAAGAATATGTAGCAAAAAAAGGTAATTTTTTTTGCCCTGTTCCTATAGTCTTTCATGGGCCTCTGCTTGTGTTCACCATAGGAGGCAGAAAAGTGGGGTAGAGGCGCCTTTGCTCTAACCTGGTATAGTCTCTTTTAAGCTCTTGTATTGTCTTTCTTTTAGCCTCCAGAAAAAGTGCTGGAAAAGAGAACAACACATTTTCTATGTCCCTTCTCAAGCAAAAACAATTTTTGAAGGAGGAATTTTGAAGGTTTTTTTCAGTTCAAGGCTGAATAGACAAAACCGTAAAAGAGTTATTTGACAGAATCTAGAAATAGACTGAGTTTGCAGACACTGAGAGAACTGTGGGATTCCTGACACTGACAGAATTGGATTTGTATCTTTTGTTTAATGACTTTGAGCTTCACCCTTGGTTTTCTGTCATGTCTGTATGTGCATACCTGAAATAGTACCTGCCCAGAAACAGGACATGGTGAATAACTGAATTACACATGTGGAGAGAGGAGTCAGAAGTCCCACATAAACTTCAAGAATTCTGAGTATATGCAGAAACGAGTTTAGAGACCTGGGAATTTAAGATCTAAGCAAGTTCTATACACACAGTAGTCACAATGTTAGATACCATTAACAAGAGGGTAAGTACCCTCACTGTGGACCCAGCATCATCTTAAAACTCTCCTAAAGCATAGTACCATGGCATGACTTTATAAAGACTTGGAACTTGTTCAAAAACTTACATGAGAACACTGCAGATTAATTGCAAGAAATATAATCTTTTACATAAAATAAAAATTACAGCTCTAAGACAGTACTTGAATATGTGAATGTGATTTTGCTGGGCTTATCTTTTCATTAGTCTTGTTTGTCCGTGTTGTAACAGCACAGTGTTGAGCGTCACAAAGCACAAAGAGGGGAAGGTACAGTACAGTTGTTTTCAGTAGACATTTATAGTCCATAGGCAGGAAATTTAAATTCAAGAAAAAAGGAAGTAATTATAAGTAACTTTATGCAGTTCAAGTTCAGTCTATACATAAATATAAAGACTTGTTAATACACAAATATTATAGTCCTAAGATAACAGTTAAAACAAAGAAACTGCCTCTACCATTGTCACTCTCAGACCCATGTCTTTTTCTGATATAGCAATATGTATAACTGCCGTATTTATATAACTGTATCCAAATAAAGGGCATTATCAATATATTAGCCTCAGTAAAAATGTCAAATCTATGCCCACTTTAGATCCATAAACTCAGCAGCACAGAAGATATGAAGATCTAAGAGGGATTTAAATGCAAAGAGGAAAATTAGCTATTTCACAGCAAGGAATAAACATTTTATAGAAAAAAGCCTTGCATTCCATATAAGCAGTCTGACCAAGTTCTGGATCAGATCCATCTTATCACCAGTCTTCACTTTCCCCCAATGGCAATAGGAGAGGTCCCAGATTAACCTAGTCCCTGGTAAGAATGCCCAGAAAATGTCTCAATCAAAACACTGTTAAACAGGCTCCCAGCATTGCACCTGTTTTATGTAATCCCAGCTATCAGGAGGCTGAGGGGTCCTCACTCTCATTCGCTCTAAACTGGAATGTTTCCTACTGAAATAAAACAGATTTTAAAAAAAATTTAGTCTTTGCAACATAACAGAACGAACGTCTGTTCCTCCTTTACTACTACAATGAGTAAGAGTTCTGGTTTTCTGAATTTTATTTGTAAGCAACATATGATGTCTTTGGATATCAGTAGTATTGTGGAGGTTGACCTGAAGTCTGATACTACACCTCTGCTTTTAACAACTGTTTCTTCTCATGGCTGGTTATGTTGTTAATCTCTTGTCCTTAAAAAGAATTGTGTTAGACCATGAACATCTGAGTGAAGAGCAAAAGGGCTGTGCTGGTTCTGGCTGGGGTATGGTTTTGGTATGGGGCTGTGTTTTGGATTTGTGCTGGAAACAGTGTTGATAACACAGGGATGTTTTCTTTACTGCTGAGCAGGGCTTACACAGAGTCAAGAATTTTTCTACTTCTCACCTCACCCCACCAGCGAGGAGGTTGGGGGTGCACAAGGAGTAGGGAGGGGACACAGCCAGGAGAGCTGACCCCAACCGACCAAAGGGATATCCCATACCATATGGTGTCATGCTCAGCATATACAGCTGGGGGAAGAAGAAGGAAGGGGGGTACATTTGGAGTAACGGCATTTGTCTTCCCTTGTAACCATTACATGTGATGGAGTCCTGCTTCCCTGAAAGTGACTGAACAATTGCCTGTGATGGGGAGTGGTGACTGAATTCCTTCTTTTGATTTGCTTGTGCGCACAGCTTTTGCTTTACCTATTAAGCTGTCTTAATCTTAACCCATGAGTTTTCTCACTTTTACCCTTCTGATTCTCTCCCCTCTCCCACTGGGGAAGAGTGAGCGGGCGGCTGTGTGGGGCTTAGTTCCCAGATGGGGTTAAACCATGACAGGACACAACTCTGTAGCCTGCTCCAGACCGTTTTTGTGAAGGATTCTGTGTAGATGAACAAAAAAGGACTGGAAACAGAAAGAGGCAATGGGATACAGAAGCGGTAAACAAAACTGTTCTGGCTACAGAAGAGCCAGGCACCTCTGAACTGCAGTAATCTTGAAACCTATGAGCAGCAGAGATATTAACCTTTCCTGTCTGTACTCGTGCTCTGAAGGCAATTCAGAGTAGAACTCATTTTAAAAGAAAGAAGTTGTTCTCACTACTAGCGAATCTCTATTTCAAAACGAGTCTGAACAAAAAGCAGTTTACATTTGACTACAAAGACCATTAGAAGCCCTGGCTGGGTTTTATTCTGCAACACAGTGACCCATTCCAGACCATCAATCAAAACAGAAGCCAGACTCCCTAATTTAATAATTGGTCAACTCATGATTGAGAGTACATAACAAGAATTTAAGGATAAAATCCATTATAACACACTGCCAATTTTATCTAAACCAAACTTTACAAGACTAGCAAATTTAGATGCATCTCTGTCTCTTACTTGTGACACATTTCCCAACTTAACTAGGCACAATGGTAAGGACTAGAATAGGTATATAGAAAGCAGTCAGACAGAGGCCTGTAACCCACATCGTCTCTTTGATGGGAGACAGGTGTCGGTGCTTTAGAAAGAAATGAAATTTACAGAATGACCCTTTCACTGGGAATCCCTCGACAGTTTTTTCAAGTCTTTGGATTGATTTCCTGAGCTAAGGTTATGTCTTTGGACTTAATAATAGGAAATTGTTTTGAATCTGGCCAACTGTTTTCGAACCTATTCACATTTTTAAATTTACAGCATCCCCTGGCAATGTATTCCATAGTTTTATTCTATTCTCCATGAAAACATACTTTATCTCTTTACCCTAGTCAGAGACACCTAGTCATTTCAGTTGATGTTCCCTGGTTCATGTCTTGTGATAAAGACTGAAGAAAAATCACTTTTTCTAGGCCACTCATACTTCAGATTCATCTTCCAAATAGAGTTAAGTACAGGTGTGAGAAGAAGCTTCTCATTCTCCATATGAGTGAGGTTCCTCTCAGTCAGCCTCCACACTTCAGTTCCTCACTGGAGAAGGGATGTGAATGACTGCTGAGCCAAATAATGGAGCAATAAAAAAGATCCATCTACGCAAGCAGGGATGTACCAGCAGCTCAGTAACTAGAGCCAGCTGAAAAAAACAAACAAACAAACAAACAAATCAACCAGCACTAAAAATGAGCAAAAAACCCACATCAAATTCCTCAACTGGTTCTGAGAGATTCCCCTGTGCCCTTCAGCAAGCTTCTCTCCCTGACACTTCTCTCTTAGGGACTTTTTCTTCTTAGGTTGTTTATTCACAAACCTAGAAGTGTTTCCCTCATGGCTCTGTCGTCCCATCTTCAGAGACAGTTGATACTTCTGAATAGAAGAAATAATTTTCAGGCAAAAACCAGTCAATGCAAAATACTACTTGGCTAACAAAAGAATGAACAAATTTGTGGTGATTGGGCTGTAACTTCACATCTATCTACTCAGCACTTCGCTAATCATCTCTAAATTGCAAACAAAGAGAATCACTGAACACTGAAAAATAGATTTCATTTACCTTAAAGGTATCAAGTTTATTTGTACACTAAACATTTTAATGTTACTAAAAATGAGGTTTAACAAAGAAACTAGGAACAGAGGTATTTTGACCTTGAGTACAAACTAGCAAGACAGATTATCTTGGATCTGCTGAATGCATTTCTTATCTTAGACTCTGGAGACATTGCTCCTGGGGAGCTCGAGAGCAGTACACGCACCATGTCTCTATTCCTTGATATATTGCATCCAGTCACTTTTTATTTCACAGTTCATTATCAAGAAACATTTACTTCTGTAAGAATAAACTAAGTTTCCATGGAAGCTTGCTTACACTCCTCATTCCAAAATTTGTGTAAGACTAACATAATTCAGATGAAGAATTGCATGCACGATTTTGTAGTCCCTGTTTATTTTGGCTGGAGATTTCAAAGAAAATTCAAATAAAAAGAAACAGTCAGATGCATAAAAGCAAAGGGAGGAGTCTGTTGGTCTGTCAGAGACCGGTAGTGTCAGTTAGCTTTGCTGGTTAAATAGATGGGGGTTGAGTAAAAAACAGTTGAGTAAAAAACTTATTTCAGTAAGTAATCCCATTGATTTTAATAAGAATACTTGAGGATATGAGTACTACTATACACAAGAAAATATGGAATCAGAACATCAGTTGCTAAATACAATACCCATATAAGCAAACACCACACAAATTTCCTAAATAAGTTTAGTTTATGGCTTTTACAGACTTAGTATGCCTTCATCATATGGATATGTGGTTTCAAAGAGCTCTCTCTGACTAATACAGGACAGAATTTTAGAAGGTTTTTGGTTTTTGTTTGTTTTTTGTTTTTTTTTTTTTTTCAGTTTGGAGGCCCTATATCAGCCTGTATAACATTTCTAGGATACATACAAGAGAGGAAAGGTAAGGAAGTAATATCAGATACTCTGTTGGTATCCAATTAAATTAGCATGAGGTAGTGTGTCACAACCAGAGAACTGTTGCCTGTTTTTAAAAGGCTATCTTTAATTATTGGCATAATACCATTATAGAAGTGACAGCGTGGTCCTCACCTTTTTCCTGGTAGATATAGATATACTTAGTCCTAACTAAAATAAAGTGAGAATACCTAATATAGGACTGGAACTCTTCTATTCACCCTTACCCTACATCTGCAAAGCAAACCTGACCTCTAAACAACAAAATGAGTTTTCCTATTTTTAAATGAAAAGTCTTAGATAATTTTGCAGCAGCACACACTGTATACCACTATCATTCAGTGGAAACATGACATACTAGCAGTATTCTTTTATTGACTCCAGTGTATTTAATGATTCTGTCTAAATTCTCTTCAGCGCAGTCATTATGGAAACAGACTGGACGTTGGCAGAGTCAGAAAGCGTATCTCCTCCTTCTAAACTGACATAGCATGAGACAGAGCATGTGTTATCTTATGGGTATGTATTCCTTAAACATTTCATGTGATGTGTAATGCATCATACTAGCAACAGAGGAGATACTACTTTGTCTGCAGAGAAGAATATGTAGCATTAAAGAAATCAATGTGAACATAATTTCTTTATTGTTTGTGAGATAATGACAAGAGCAGCAGCAGCTGGTGAATTGGACCTTCCTTTATCTCCCAGTATGCTAGAATGAGGAGAGTGCGGAGTTTGGTTTGAATTCTGTACAGAAGCAGGAGATAACATCCAGTGTACAAATGCAGCATCAGAAGTGGGCATTCATACCACTATAACATTTGGCACCCCTTCAAAAGTGCATAACAGATACTGTAGACAAACAGCTGCGCAACTTCTCTCTGTGCTCAGATTAGTCATCTCTGTCAATAATGCAAATATAACACATCACGCAGAGAGTTGCCATGGGAAAGTGGAAACATTCCAGGGTTATGCACCTTCTCTTCCAAGATGGCCCAAGTTAAAATGCTGGGTTTGACACCAATTTTCTGTAGGACTTCAGGCTATTCACTTACTTCCTCTGCTCTGACTGTAATATCCGTGAAAGAAGAGAGAATACTGACTCACCTGCCTCAAAGGCAAACTAAAGATTAATTAGTTTGTGCTTGTATAGAGCTTTGAAAATGTCAAGGCTATACAACTATTGTTAAATAAATGGCAAAGAGTCAGATTGGACAAGTACAAAGCAGGACTGCAAGAGGTTTATCTTTGTATCTTAGCCATTATCTTTAACAGTATTCAGGAAAGATTTCTTATGGTAGATATAGGTAGTTAGGAAAAAAGTATAGAGCCGTTTTGCAGAAGTATTTCTTCAGTGAATGTAAAAGAAAATGAGAGCACAAGCACATTTCTGAGCTTTTAGATTCATCAGGGCAATATGTTAGTGGTCTATCTCATTTGGTTTGTCTTTTATTGAAGTAATATCTGAAACTCCAATACATATGGAAAGATACTGTCCACCTGAAAGGAGGAGAGAAAAAAAAAATATCCCTTCCTCAAAGACTAGGGCTGCATGGCTGAATGTAGTTAATCTGCTTCCATTCTACCTCTTTATACAATGCTGAAGATCACCACTGTAAGTCCTGAATTTCTCAGAGAAGACTGCAGAAATCAGTGTCCCACAAAGACAGTTTGAACATGTCATGTTTTTTTTCGAGAGTAGGGAGTTTACTGAGAATCAGTGTTGGAAGATGCAGCTCTTCACCCCTCTGCCATCCCAAATAGTGCACAAAATGCCCTAAACTTCCTCATTCTCTCTCACAAAAATTCTCTGAATTTTTCCATTCAGTTTACCACTAGCAGTCATACTGTTCTATTCTTCAGTTCCCGTTGTCCATATTTACAGACCTCAGATGATTTACATTTGCTGATACAGAATCACTAGCCATTTTAA
>NW_009592938.1:4900-12222 GCF_000690535.1 Cariama cristata | reverse complement strand
TCTTTCCTGCTAGTGCCAATTGCTGATTTCTTAATATTCTGGTACTTAGAAATACAAAAATCACTGTATTGAGGCTCTCAAATAATTTCATCCTGCATCAGTAAAATGATACAAACTAGCTGGAGACAAATGCACCTTACTTTTATTGTGTTTATCTATTTTTAAAAGTTCAAGCATATTTGCCCAAGACTAAATATTACCATGCAAAGTTAAAACACTACACAGATATTTCAAAGGAAAATAGGTAGGGTGAAACTGGATTCAGAGACCGAGGATACTGTAAAAGTTACATTTGGAGTGTTACTGGTAGGATTTTATTTGAAGAAGGGAAAAAAAGAATTGTGAAAGTATGTAAGTTCTTCAAAAATAAAAATCAAATAATACTTTTCCCTTTACAGTTGTTGATTGCACAGAACTATGACCTCTGTACCAGTATGATGAATTATGAGGTCAATTATGTGGAAGAGTGACTTCAGAGGGGCACCACCTCTTTCATATAAGCCAGGTCTTGCATTTCAGAGTTGTCTATATGCAAACACACCCCTACACACAAACAAAGCCGGTCTGTAGTTTTACAGTGTAAGCAGAGAATTCCACTTGATTAATTAGATTCACCTGAGTGGAATCTTACAACAAGATAAACTTATTTTTGCTAAACATTCGATCTACCATTCCTTATAAACTCACACAGTCTTTGCAGATTGATATTCAAGTTCTCTGTATCTACAGGTTTACAAAGTTAAAACCTCACCAAGGGCAAAAATCAACAGCAACACATCTAAGACTGACAGGACAGCTGAATGATAGCATGGCAAAAGTGTGGAATTAATAACTCTGCAGAGTTGAGCAGGGAGTGTCACGCACTCTCAAAATGCAGCAGATTTCACACAGCCATCACTCTAAACATTACACCCACTGACACTCACCCAATGATTATCTTCTCAGGTTATAATCTTCCTGAGCATCCTAAATGTTTGACTTATTTGCACTATTAATTTATCCATCCATCTGTGATCTCTTAGCTATTTAATTGATTGCCCTTAATTGATCTAGCCACCTGTGATATCTTAGTCATTTAATTGATTGGTCTTATTGATCTAAACATCCTGCAGCTTTGTTGCCACCCAGCTTGTCACTGTTTAAGGTTGGGCAGGCTCTTAGAAGGGGCAGCAGATGCTCTCTGTTAACCCCCTCCCTCCCCCTGGGAGGGGAAAGGACGGAGAAAAGGGAGAGAGACTTATGGATTGGAAATTAAAACTACTTTAATAATACAATAATAATGGAAAAATAGTATAAGGTATTAATACTAGTACTACTAATAGTGGAAATAAGAGGAAAAGTATACAAAACCGATACTGAGACCATGAGGGGATTGCAGGCCGCAGCCCCCAGAGGCTCGGCCCCTGCCGCAGCAGGGCGGGCACCCGGACGTCCCGGACCGGACTGCGCAGCCAAAAGGAACCAGATTCAGGGATGCACGGATTGGGGTTGGAGGCAGGAGAGCGAGCAGGGTCCCACAGGGATGACGGCCATGAAAAAGCAAACTGTGGCCTGCACTCTGGGTGTGCTGACGCCTACGATTTCCCCAAATCCATGAAAGAAGAGAGCAAGATCCTCGTGATCCTTTAACTTTATACTGAGGATGACATGGATGGGATGGAATACCTCGTTGGTCAGTTTTTGGTCACCTGTCCCATCCGCAGTCTTCTGCAGGTTCAACCCTTTTACGACTTTTTACTCTCTTAACAAAAGAAGGCCAGCAGTGGCCTTGGTTCTCATGGGGATAAGTACAAACATGGGCCATTCTGCATACCAATTCTACTGATAGTTCAGTCACAACTATAAACATCAAGCGTTATCAGGCCTGAAAAGCAGACAGTGTCTGAAAAACATGTAGCTGTACTTTCAGAAAGTGCAGTTACTTAGAAGGGATTTGATTGAAAGAAAAACTCCTGAAAGGAGAAAATAGCCCTGTTTTAGCCAAACCAGGACACAGATGGATCAAAAGTCATTGGTTGCTATCATTTGTGCCCCTTAATCCTCGGTACACTTCTATGCACCGTCACCTGTCTTCTGAGGGAGAAGGAGCAGACGAGGAAAACAAACACTTGAAGTCTCATCTTGCTCTGGTCTACCATGGCCAGCTGCAGGTTGGCACAGACTCCACCGATTTCAGCGACACTTTTCCTAGCCAGCTGGGCATCAGGGCACTCATTCTCTTCCTGGAATACAGGCTTTATTCAAACAAAACACGAAGAACAAAATAAAATTAAAAGAAAATACAGATGCATAGCAACAAGATTTGCAGCATCCCAGTAGGGTGGTAAATCTCTTGTTTATCCAGATCTGCGTTGCAAGTGAATTCCTTACCAGAAGGTCTTTGTTAAGGAAGCTTCCTCCCAGCAGTCAAGTATTGCTGACAAGCAAAGTGTCATTACTGATTTTAGCTCTCATTCAACAGAGGTACCACTACCAGTAGGGAGTGTGATAATTGTATTCTGACTAATAAATGGCGTAAAGGGTATCTTTTTCACTTAATAAGCCTTTGGGCACAGAACTAAAGGCATAGGAGATTATACCTGTTATAGCAAATTATACGTAAAAGTATAATTTTATGTAAAATTATGTAAAATACATGTAAATTATATGAGAATCTTATTCTGGCTGGGACATTTAGATATAATCTATAAAAAAGTGACAACTCTGGTGAAGGCAGACAAGGTATTTGTAGGACTTAGAAAAGCACTTGATGGTTACCTTTAATAAGAAAGTATTTTATATACTTTACACAGTATGCTGGACATCTCTGTATATTGTCCGATTACAGCACTTCCTAGTGTCATAGTTAGAAAAGTATTAGAGATAGAGAAGGAATTAGGTATTAGCAATCTTTCACCTGCTCTGCTCAGTGATTGGAGCCCCATATCAGGAGGACCTCCAGGTAAACAAATAAAACAAGGAGACAAGCAATGTTGAAAACAAAGAGAGCAGAAGTAGAAATGGGTTCACAGAGATGGAAAGTAATCCTCAAAGAGGAGAGGAAGAACATAGGAGGGGAAGGAAAGAAGTGGGTGTAGAATTAAGGCTAAAGTGAATCAGTAAAACTGGAGTGGAGAACTCAAAAACAATGAAAATAAGAAAGATAAATAATGGAAAATTTATAATGAGAGTAGCAAAGATAGAGCAGACCACAACACACCTATGAATTATTATCTTGATCTGACTCCTTGATTCACAAATTCTGTAGCACAACTCTGACACCGACCAGAAGTGAAAATCTCACTGGAAGGAGGAAAGCTAGAAGAGAGAAAAGAAGTTCTTAGCTTCCTAGATGGTAGTTACCTGCAAACTCTGTATGTCAGGTAAGAGCCTTTTGTCTTTTCTGTTTTTGCATTTGTCCCCTTCGTATGTCATTACTGTCCTGGCCTTGCAGGTACCCCACATTGCACAGACTAAGCACGTATTTTTTACACAATAATCCTTCCTTTAACTCCTATTTTTTGTATGTATGTCAGTATTTTCTAATTAGAAAATCTGCAACTAAAACTTTCTATTCTACCTGTGGCAGAATACTTGCTTTTCCTATTCTCTTCTCTGTATTTCTCTTTTTCTCTTTGTTCTGGCTCATAGCCAGACTGAAATATGTTTATCTTGACCACACAAACATACCACCACCACAAGCGTTCAAAGTGTGAAGTGTGCTCTAACAAGTGCACAACAATATACAGATTTAAGAGTACTAGGTAAAACTAATTAAAAATGAGAACAAGTTCAAAAAAAGCCCTAAGAAAATGAGACACTTCATACTACACAGTTTTCTCTGCAGTGAGACAGAAGAAAGAAGGTACCTGATCAGTATTCTATACTAGTCACTTCATGTCATGTATTTTCTCCACCAGAAGAAAATAAAATTTAACACAGAGGTAAGAGCCAATTAAGAAAAAAATCCATTCCATAGATAAAACAGGTATCTGTCCATACTTTCTGTCCTGGATCTGTGCAGTCATAAACTGCATAAGCTGTAGAATATACCTACTTCAGTGTATTTCACCCTTTACAATCATAAGCTCTGTTACAAATTCTTCCTGTCCTAGCAGCTTTGTCCTGCTGCATGGGACTTCATTTCTGACTTGGCTGTCAAGTGTCATGGGACTTGCCTTATCCAAGGGAAAAGGATTTCAAAAACTGTGGTGAGGTTTCCTAAGGACTGGAAAAGTACACTACAGCTAGATTCACATGAGGATGTCCTAAGCAGACATATGGGACCAAATTCTTTCCCTCTATCAGGCCCTGAATCTTGTCTCTCAAGGTTGCCTGGGCTGAGGCCTGATGTAAATGTGGCAGTTCTGAGTTTGGGTGTGAATACAAACTCATACTCACACTGAACAGACAATAGCTTATTAGAGCCACTGGTGTTGACAGTTCACTGGTAAAGCAACATCTGATACACAGCAGTCCTGGATGTGACTCCTGGCCAATGCAAAACATATTTTCCTCTGTTAATGATTTGTTAACAAATAATTCTAGTACTTCTCTCCTGGCAATGTTCACAGAAAAAAGAAACTACCAAACTCACAAATATTTATATTTTGCCGTCTGTCTTTCTTGGTTGCATCACTTCCCTCAGGCAGAAATAAAATAATTGTTTGAGACATAGCCGTTTGTTTACCTCTATTTCTCACAGCTTTAGATGCTCAGTTTTCTCACCCACAAGTTGTCCTCAGTCTCTCAATTTCTAGATTTTATCTCCATTTTAAACACTATGAAATGTTATTTGGTGGTGAACCAGAGATCATTATTTTAATTACAAATAGGTGGGTTAATGAATACTGGAGAAAAACTCTTTAAGAGTAGAGAAGATGTGTAACACAGACACACTGCTATTTGAAGGAAAGCCTTTGAGGAGGCCAGTAACTCCGGCAACTGAAAGGTCAAGGTTTTCAGGGAAGAATGGTCTTGGAGACAGTCAGCAAAGTAAAAGGCCCTGTAGACTCAACCAACTCTCTGCATTCTGCCGGTTGTCTTCAGGGACAATTTATCAGACTCATATAAACTTCATCTGTTTTTTTTCCTTCAGGGAGAGGATCAAGTTTAGTGAGAATTGAATCCTCAACAAAGCTTTAACTTGTCTTTGTGACAAATAAAATGGTGATTCTGTCCTTCATTCTTATTCAGCAGATCTACTTGCTGAGCTCAAATCCATGTCTCCCAAAAGTGATTTTTCTATTTTATGTGATCAGTCAAACTTCTTGATGAGACTTACATTTCTATAAGGAAACAATGATGTATTTAAATATGGTTTTGAGTAAAAATACCTAAACTTACCTTTTCTTATAACACTCCAATTTCCAAAGCTATTGCCCAGAAACTGAATGTCAGCTCAGAGATTAATGATACATAAATTGCAAAATAAAAATAATAATTTAAAAAAATTCCTCTTTAGAGACATATGATTTAAATTCACCAGCCACCTCAAACAGAAATTGGATTTCTGTTTTCTTTTACTTTATTCCCACTTACTCCATAACGTACATATCCCAGGCAGGTTTGCTATATATCTTCATCTTTTTTTTCTCCCTCTCCTCTTCTCTGCCTATGTTGTGACTTAGGTGTCAGGCTCTTAAAACCACATACTTTATTAGTCTGTATTTCAAATAATACAGTTTCTTCTTTTTCCTGCCTCTTAGGCTTTATAAGATGAAAGCAGGGGTGAATATTACTTTAAAGAAGGGAAATCATTTACTTTTGAAGCCATGTAGTGGAAATGTTACAGTTGAAGCCTTGGACTGATTAGATTGTTTCAAAGCTTTTGTGTGACTTTGATTGATTGAATTTGCCCGTGGCACTTCTAGTGGTAATGATACTGTGATTATTTAAGCAGCAAGTAACAAGGATAGACTGAGCATGTTAACTTTGAATTTCCTAGCTTTCATCATCCTGCACTTTCTGCAGTTTGTATTCAAGAATACTGCAATATGCATTGTGTGACATTTACTGCAGCTGTCATTTACTTGCTTTTTGTGTTTGAACTTTCCCGCTTACCTTTGTGGAAGCGTGTGTATGCTATTTCCATGTTGGGTATGTCGTAGGCATGCCAAGGTACTAAAACAATACTGGCACTCTTTAGAGTAGACAGGCCTCTGCGTCTCCCCTCCCCAGAGGAAATTATCAGGCAAGAGACAGCCATGGCTACTTGTGAGGAAATGGGATAAGGAGAGATCTTGCAGTCTCCAGATAAACAGTTGAACAGTCTGTGGGACTTGTCACAGCTTTACAACACTGTGTCTTGCCATTTTACAATGTCGCACACGTCACTCTCCGTAGCAGAGTATTTCCCCTCCAGATAGCACCTCTCACACTTCCGTCTGACGTGTTCTTTGCTCCTTCTGGGGAATCTCACGGGGCGAGAGAAGGGCAGGAGCCTGTTTCCTCCTTTCCTTTGGGTGAACTGCCCCACAGCACAATGCATTTGCTTTGCTCTTGTCCTGTTTTCTCTCCTTTTGCCTGTAAGCTCCTACCTCCTTAGTCATCCCAGTTCCCTCATGTCATTAAGAGACAGTAACCTTTTACTTCTGTGATACTATGCTGGATTTATTTCTATTTGTAGTGCTCCTTTTATAACTGCCTTCACTTGCGACCCACACACAGGCATCTCCTCTCTTGTATTCAGCATGGTGCAAATAATAATTTCCTGTCACACATTTCCTATTCAAATGTAATTTTTTTCAGTTTTGAAAAAAAAAAAGAGTACATAAATATCTTCATTTTTATTTTAAAAATCTAAAGGACAAAGTTATTTTTAAATATGTCTGACAAATACATTATGATTGGGACTGAGGACAGTTGACATGAATTTTTCTATCACTGATGAAGAGCATAAGAAATGTAAATAAATAGTTTTCTGAGGTCCTAAGAAAAAAGAACTGAGTTTAAACACGACTTTCACACTTATTTTTTGTACCCCTTGCCTTTAAAACACTCACAATACACTTCATGTTTCTGGAGACATCTTTTAGAGTCTCCTGCTCTCCTTGGTCTCAGAGGGAGGCAGAAGTGCTTGCAACTCCCCTACAAACATGACACTAGTTTTTATTTTGCTTTTCTGGTTTGTATTTTATCAAGCATTACAGGAGTTTATCACACTATGAGGACATATAAAGGCCAAAGCAATTTAGTATCAGAGGCTACAGAGACAAGTTGTTAAAGGGCCATGGGACCTGAACTGCATTGCAGGAAGAGTACATTTTAAGGAGTATTAGAGCTTGGGAAGGAATTTGGCTTACATTCATCTTCCTAAAATTCAAATTTAAATTTACATTACT